>NC_056728.1:1561792527-1561855027 GCF_019279795.1 Protopterus annectens | reverse complement strand
AACTCTCATGGCTGTCACCATGTACTGACTGCAATCCTCACACTATGCTTCTGCAGTTCTCAGATAGGTGCTCTGTGAGTAACACAAGAAACAATAGGCACCGCACACTGCCCAGTCTGCAGATGACCCTACAGATGGGGGTTTCCTCAGTAACATAGCACTGTCATGACAGGTATTAAAACATATAGACCAGCCATATCCACAACCACACCCTGTTAAACCAACCTTACTCCAAATGAAGAATAGCAACACTTATATTCTGTAGTCATGTCAGGCACATCTCCCTCCTGTGTGTTGGCCTGTTTCCACAGTGTATGTTGTTAGAGATAAATCCCCAATCCATCTGTGATGCTGTTTGCCAAACACCAGATCTAGGTCCTGCTCACAGTGAATGAAAAGTCCCAACACCAACATGATGTTCGTAGATATTGGAGTGTGTTCCCATGCAATTGGCTATGGGAATGTTACTACAGCTGTTCCACATTCAATCAGCTAGAGGAGGGCTGCAATTCGTGCAGAGGCCATCAGCTGATTATGAGCATCACTTACAAAACACATGCTGCTGCCTAAGCAAAGCAGGTGTAGATGTCCTTCATGGATGCATCTGCAGTCATAACAAATGGGTTGTCCTGTCATCAGGCAGCCCTTCGGTCGGCCGGATTCCAAAGTCTGGGTCCGGCTTCGGCTGATGTCGCACTTCACCCGAAGTCATCTCTGCTGGACTTCGGGTATAAAGGCATCAGCCGACGCCATTTTCCTCAGTCTTTCTTGCCGCGTGGCGCCCGAAGCAGAAGCTGTTCGCAAGTGCCGGTCGGTCAGATCCAGAGATTACTACTACCGAATACTACTTCGAAGACTTCTAAAAAGCTAAGTACCCCGTTGGGGACACTTTCTTGCCTCAGCCGATGTCAGAAAAAGTCAATAACTGTTTATCTTGTGGGAAACAAATACCTCATAAAGATTTCCACTCTTACTGTTTGCCTTGCTTAGGCCCAGACCACGACGTAGCAGCCTGTTCGGCCTGTGCTTCCTTCAACCGACGAATGCTTAGGTGTCGGTCGGAGTTTGCTGAACAGTTTTTCGGCTCAGATTTTGCGTACATTATGCCGTCGGATCCTCCGACTACCCAAATTGTTAAAAAACGCAAAGAAAAAGACCGACACTCGCGGTCCGCGGTTTCGGCCAAAACCACGGTTAAGCAAGCCGCGAGTGTCTCGGTTTCGGCCGAAACCGAGAAAACTGGTCAATCTTCAGCCGAATCCATGACTACTACTGAGGCTCCTGCTACCTTACCTGAATCAGCCTCAGAAATTTTGCCTGCAACTGTGGTTCCTACTGATCTATCAGACACCATCCCTTTGGATATCTCTACTCCAGCACGTGGTGCTGCTAGGCCTCCTGCAGCCATGTCTATTAAGGCCTTTGCCAGGGCTAAAGCAGCCAAATCAGCTAAATCAGTGCCTGTTAAACCATCCTCACTCAGGCATACTTCTAGTTCTCAAATGCTTACTCTGGCAGAAGATTTAATATCCTTAATTAGGGGATCTCAATCTCACCCAGACAGGGCCTCTCAGCCCCCAGAAAAGAGACCTAGAGCAGAGCCCCCCGAGCCTGTGTCCTCTGATGATTCTGCGGATGACTCAGACATTACAGACCAGCCAGAGGCTCCTTTTTCCAATTATGAAGATTCAGATGCTGAAGAATCCATTCCAGCTGCCTCTCCACCAGAGGAATTCTCCTTTGGGGAAACCTTACATGCCATGAGAGAACAATTCTAATGGCAGGGACAAGATTTCTCAGATTCAAGAAAAAGGCTTAGGACTTTTCTGCACTTACCACAACATAGGCCCTTAGCTATACCTCCTGTCCTATCTGTTGTGGACGATGCATTTAATGATGTCTGCACTGCACCTGATTCTTTACCTCCAGCCCCTGCTAAACCAGATAGATTTTACAGGGTGCCAGACACTCATCACCACCTATACAAGGCCCCACTTGCAGACCCCGAAACTATATCCCAGGGGCCTAAGGCAGTAGCCTCGACCACAGCAAAAAACCCTATTCCCTCTGAAAGGGAATCCAGGTCCTTAGAGAGATGGGGAAAAAAAGTCTACACCTCTGCTACTCTCTCAGCTAGAGCTTTAAACTGTCAGTTTCACATGATCCAATACCAAGAGTTTATGCTTGATCAGTTAATTAAAAAGCTGTCCTCTGATGAATCTTTAGATAAGAAATATGTATTAGAAATGGTGAATAACATCCTACAGGTTAGCAACCATTCTTTAAAATGTGGCTATGATGCACTGGAGGCTTCATTTAGATCAGCCATGACTGGCACAGTGATAAGAAGGCATGCATGGTTGAAAGAACAGGTCTTGCCGGATCATGTTAAAGCTAAGCTATTGGATGCTCCTATGGATAAGGCCAGTCTATTTGGGGAACCTGCCCAGCAGGTAATGAAGAAAATGGAAGAGAAGGCAAAATCTGTACAAACAGTTAAAGATTTCCTACAGGTTCAGCCCCCAAGGTTTAGCAGGAACTGGCCTGCCAAAATTGGTCCTTTCCTGACTCCACAAGATCACAAAGGGGCAGGAACAGGCGCTCTAGGGGCAGAAATCAATCCAGAGGAGGTGCCTACAGAGGACGACAGTGGCAAGGCAATAACCGAGGCACAGACACAACCACTGCCACTGCAACAGGACAATCACAGTGACTTGGCTCTGACTCCGCCTACCAGGGAGCAAATAGCAGCACCATTAGGCGGAAAGTTAGCCTTATTCTCAAAAAATTGGCACTATATTACAAAAGACAAGTGGATTTTGCAAACCATTGACCAAGGCTACCGGTTCCACTTCCACACTTTACCAGTAAAAAGAGGAATGCCAAACCTGCCCCCAGATCAAAAAATAGAAGCCCTGCACCAGATAGCGGAATTAATACAGATGAGAGCTGTGGAAAGGGTACCAATAACAGAACAGGGCAAAGGATTCTACTCCAGACTCTTCCTAGTTCCAAGAAAAGAGAAAAACTGGAGACCTATTCTCGACCTGTCCATCTTAAACACATACATCATTGTCCCAAAATTCAAAATGCTGACCCCACAGCAACTTCTTCCCATGCTGGGCAAGGAGTGTTGGCTGGTAACTCTAGATCTCAAGGAGGCATACCTGCACATCCCCATTCGACCAAATTGCAGAAGATACCTCAGATTTCTTGCAGGATCAGAGCATTATCAATTCTCAGCATTGCCCTTTGGCTTATCTACTGCGCCCAGAGTATTCACAAAATGCCTGGCATCAGTAATCGCTCACTGCAGAGTACAGGGAATCCAAATTTATCCATACCTGGACGACTGCCTGTTACAAGCGGACAACAAAAGCAAGTTGACAACAGATTTACAAAGGGTCATTTACTTGCTACAAGCCCTGGGATACACAGTCAATTTACAAAAGTCAAGGCTGATACCATCCCAGACAAGAACATTCTTGGGCGCAGAATTGGACACAGTAAAACAGATGGCATTCCTAACTGCGGAAAAACAAAAAGAGCTCCCTCTTTACTTCTTGGCATTAACAAAGCAGAACAAACTAACAGCAAGAAAAGCTCTGCAGGCCTTGGGCTTCATGGCATCATGCATAATCTTGGTCCCACTTGCCAGACTGCATATGAGAAAGTTACAGTGGTACCTAAAGAATTTATGGTCTCAACACAGGCACAGCTTAGAAACAGAAATACCACTAATCCCATGCTTAAAACAGGAGTTCCTATGGTGGGCTCGGGCATGCCAGTCAAACCCAGGCTTACCCTTCTACAACTTTCGAGCAAACCAAACCATCACAACGGATGCCTCAGACCTAGGATGGGGGGCACACATGCTGGACAAATGCGTACAAGGACTGTGGACTCAGGACCAGCTGCACCTGCACATAAACCAAAAAGAAATGCTGGCAGTAAAACTGGCAATCCAAAAATTCAGACCATTCCTCAAAGAAGGCCATTTGATGATAAGGACAGACAACACCACAGTCATGTGGTACATCAACAAACAGGGAGGCACTCATTCTTACGCCCTATGCAGAATGACTTTGGACCTTTGGAATCTGGCTCTCAGCTACAACATCCAGTTACAGGCAATATTTGTACCGGAAAAGAACACCCTAGCAGACATTTTAAGCAGAACCACCTCGGATGCTCACGAATGGATGCTACACCCGGACATCTTCAAGGCCATCACAAAGAAATGGGGAATGCCACAAATAGATCTATTCGCTTCCCCACAAAATCATCAGCTCAAAAAAATTCTGCACAAGGACATTCCACCCACTTGCATGGAAGGTGGACTCTCTATCCTTCAGCTGGAAAGGCCTGACAGCATATGCATTTCCACCTCTTCCCTTGATGCACAAGGTACTACTGAAAATCAAAGAGGAACATCCAAGGATAATTCTGATAGCTCCGAACTGGCCAAGACAACACTGGTACCCATTGCTGAGGAGCATGTCTCAGGAGAAAATGTGGTCAATACCCCTGATGCCTTTGATGTTAACTCAGAACAACTACAACATCATACATCCAAACCTAAAACCTTGCAACTGACTGCCTGGAACATCACATAGCAGTAACTAACCCAGACCTTTCACAAAGGGTTAAAGACATTATCCTTGAAGCCGCAGACCTTCAACAAGAAGGAACTATGCAGGAAAATGGAAAAGGTTCGTCATTTGGAGTACTGAAAGAGGAAAAGATGTGTCGAACATAGATATTGCTAACATTCTGGAGTACTTGGCAGAGCTTCTACATACAGGCCTGTCCTATTCCTCCATCAAGATACATGCATCAGCTATTTCAGCAGAATACAGCTTTGATCCTCCTGTCTTTTCACATCCTCTACTCAGGCAGTTCCTCAGAGGGATCAAGAATGTAAAACCTCCTAGGAAACCACCATTACCAGCATGGGACTTGAATTTTGTACTAGAAAAGTTGACACTCCCTCCGTTTGAACCAGCAGCAACAGCAGATCTACAACACCTGTCATGGAAAACTGCTTTCCTACTGGCTATTACTTCAGCAAGGAGGGTTTGAACTACAGGCCTTAATGGCAGTGCAACCCTTCCTAATCTTCCATCAAGATAGGGTGTCCATGAGAACTAATCCTACATTTATGCCTAAGGTGGTATCCAGAGTGTCTTTAAACCAGGCAATCCACCTACCTACCTTCTTTCCCAATCCACAAAACAGAGGTGAAAGAATAATGCATAGCTTGGATGTACATAGACAGTTACGCTACTACCTGGACAGAACCAAAGGTAACAGAAAAACTGACCAGCTCTTTGTAGCCTATGCAACAGGAAGGGAAGGAAAAGCAATTTCCAAACAGACAATCTCCAAATGGATAGGAAATTGCATAAGATTCTGTTACTCCTACCATGGAAAACCAATTCCACAGAACATAAGACCTCATTCTACAAGGGCTACAGCCACTACCACAGCTTTCTTAAGAGGAGTGGCAACCAAGGATATTATTGAGGCGGCTACTTGGACCTCCGTGCATACATTTGCCAAGCATTATAATTTACCTCTATATTCTAGATCCCGAGCAGGGTTTGCCACTGCTGTACTGCAAGGGATTCTGACTACACCATAATTATTATTCCTCCTCCCCTAGTTTGGCTATGGTATTTTACCCATTTGTTATGACTGCAGATGCATCCATGAAGGACATAGTACAGTTTTGTACCTACCATAAATGTAGATGTCCGAACTGGATAGCATCTGCAGTCAGGATTACCCTCCCTCCTTCCCCTCTGCGGTACTCCTAGGGTATTTATCCTCCTAATAGCTAGCTGGGGGGGGAGTCTCTTATGGTGTATTTGTTTGTATATATGTACATACATGTTTATTTTTTGTGTTTGCCTTCTACTATTTTGGAAACATTGGCATTTATCCAAAATTTAGCTTTCCAAGAGGGCAATTGGCATCTGGGGCAAGAAACACTGAGGAAAATGGCGTCGGCTGATGCCTTTATACCTGAAGTCCAGCAGAGATGACGTCGGGTGAAGTGCGACATCAGCCGAAGCCGGACCCAGACTTTGGAATCCGGCCGACCGAAGGGCTGCCTGACGACAGGACAACCCATTTGTTATGACTGCAGATGCTATCCAGTTCGGACATCTACATTTATGGTAGGTACAAAACTGTACTTTCTCCACATCCACCAGAGAGGGAGCGAGAGGCAGACAGCAGCACGGATATGTCAGGGAAGGGGTGGGAAAGTAAAACCTAAGCATGTTTGTGTCACACACCTACCAGTAGAGGGTATCTAACCCCTGACTGACTATGTATTGCTATCACATGTCTATGCAGTTATTGGATACACTACATAGCTTACATGTTGAGGAGCTCTCCAAATATATATGTGATGGTGAGTGACATCTGCAACAGTGATATGATAGTGATACGGTAGGTGTAGTACACGTGCCTGTCCGCATGAACAGGTGTCAGCGTCAACACACTCTCTCAAGGACTCACACACATTGACACACTTGGCAGGGTCAGGGATACACTTCCTCACTAGTTAGTTTGCCACAATACATACTGTGCAGGTATCACATGCAACACAGGGATTTTCCAGAGGTTATATGGGCAAAGAGTATGTGGAGGTGCCTGACATAACTATGCTGATTCAACATTTTGAATTTCGTGGTTCAGGCTGTTCGGTGTTTTCATGGTTTCTCAATATGTGTTGACATTTCCGTATTCGCATATGTGAAGTTTTGCGGTTATGATATAGACCCGGCGTGCACACCCAGTTAGGCAATGTAAAGACTGATAGACAGCCTTAGACACACCCCCTTACTTAGCTCTGCTAAGCTAAGGGCAAACCCGAGCCACAGGGCTGCAATCCACTTACAGTATGCCTGACACACACCCCTATGATGTCAGCTAACTCCTAGACTTGCACCAAGCCATTCCTCCTCTTACACTGTTGGGTGCTGACTAGTTGACTAGTATGCAGGGGAAATCTGGGATTCAGTAGCTTTCCCCTCATTTGCATAGGATTGCCTGCTGATGCATAGTTACAGGTCCCATACTGAGCCTCCCCACTTAGCAACCACTATTCACTGGCTATGTTGTCTTCTGCCTGCCATTGAGTATAATGGCAAAATAGTGATTTTGGTTAAAATGCTTATTTTAGGGTTTTTTTTCTTATTTTTCACCCGATCCTGTTTGCGCTTCGCTGCCCTATGCTTAAACAGCCGAGACTGGGTGAAAAAAATAAAAGTTGATTTTTTTTTAGCAACTGTTTTCCATGCCAATAGCCTTATATTTGTCCATTGGCATGCTTTCTACATAATATCCACCCTTTATCTGGAGCTGTCATGGCTCCGTTTTGTAGTTTGCAGAAATGTACTCCGTTACTGGCAGAGTACATTTTTGCAGATTACAGTAGTCCTGCATGGCCAGCTTCCTGGATCTCAGATTCACCTAATTTGCATGGATTTCTCCTGCAAATGGGCTAATTTGTATACAGGGGCTGAGTCCATGCAGGACTAGTGCAGGAGTGCTTGTGCACGTCCCTACAGCTTATTCTTGGATTGCACAGCAGGAATATTGCCTGCTGGAGCTCCTGCACTAATCCTGCACACCGTGCAGGGCTTGCTGAATCTGAGGAATTGTTTATGTACCTTCAAACTAAACGTTTAGAGGCATTATAATTAAACTTCAGTTATTTAACCACAACTGTCAAACTGATTCATGATATCCTAAAAAGTCATATGGGTTTCTTCCATTTCTTAGATTCTCAATATTCTCAAAAAATTTTTTTTTTCTTAAATTGGAGCAAATCTTACTAAGTTTAGCAAGGGCATTATTGCCATCTTTCTTTTTTAATACTACGTGTATGTTCATATAAGCATTTATGTAAGTGCCTATCAGTCTTTCTCACATAAAACACCATAAAATACATACATTTATCAGCATACACAACACTTTTAGTACTGAATTTATATTTTTCAGGGCATGGTCTAACTTTATCAATATTTCTTAATAAGACATTTGTCCCATCCAAAATAAAATGGCTCTGTTTGTGTATCCCACATATTCTCATCTTACCAGTGTTTGATAACATATTATTCTCACTTGATTCCATTATATCTTTAATATTATAGTTTTTCCTACATAGGAAGTGTGGCATGGCCTGTAACTTTATCCATAAACACCCAAATTCAAAAGCAATTTTTATATATTGTATTCTTAATAAAATTGAATCTAAAAAAGGTAATAATCTTCCCACTGGAATAGTCCAACTTATTTCTTAGTTTCTGCTGTTGGTTTTCCATCCTGTAAATTAAAAGTGGTTGAAAATTTTCTTTTATTTAATATATAATGTCACTTTTCATATTGTAAACACAATTAGCAGGATAATTTTGTGCTATAAACACACCACATAATTTAGCCAGCTCTTCTAAAAATGCATCATCACTAGACACTAATCTTGATAAGCGTAGCATCTGCCCCTTTATAATATAATCTTTGTATCTTAGCAGGTGACAGCTACTATAATATAAATAATCATTTCTAAATATGAGTTTCCTAGACATATTTGATAGACATGTCCCCTGTACTGCCGCAGGATGGTAAAGTCCTTACTGCCAAATTTTTATATAAGAATTACCCAGTTGCACAACAGCGGTGAAATGAGTAGCTCCCAAAACAGTAAATGACAAGTTTTGAGAAATCACAAAGAGACTTCTGAAGGTTTAAGCTCTGAAACAATACATGGCAACTCATAAAAATATTCTTTATAAGTACTTATTTATGCTGAGGCGTACTCTTGCTGGTTGCTTAGAATTCTCAACCCTTTAAAATGTCTGCTAGTGATACTTTTGCTGATGGTTAGCATATAGTTTGTGCTGAGGGTCCAGAACAGAAACTGTAGCCTCAACCAGCAGCATTTGGTTTTCTTGGAACAAACAAGTTAAAAATGCAGTTATTCTTACCTGTTAAGTCTAGTGTTTGTGTGAGATCATATTGTGGATTTTTTTTTTAGTTTTTCCCTTACCAATATGTTGTGTGACTGTGGAGTTGGTATATTTAAGCTCCAGGACTGTCTGGTATTTAACACACAAACAAAAATATGGGTAGCGCAGTAGTGCAGTGGTAGCATTGTTACCTCACAGCAAGAGGTTCTCTGGTTTGATTATTGGCTAGAGTGCCTTCGGTGTAGAGTCTGCATGTTCTCCCTTTGTTCATGTGGGTTTTCTCCAGGTACTCTGGTTTCCACCCATGTTACAAAGTTGTATCTGGAGTGCTTCTCCCTGGGCCTCCAATAAAAATTTGCTTTGTTCCAAGTCAGACTTTCCCAGTAAACAAGTATTAAATAAAACTTATAAACTGCTCCACTACTTTGTAAACTATAGGCAGCTTTTACATTTTTTGTGTTCACACTGTGGTGATTTGAGAAATAAAGTGCCAACGTTTCATAATTGAATTATTTCATACACAAACTGCATAGCAAACTTTTATTCTATATACATTACTGAGTTATTTTAAGACTTTGTTTAGCTGAGTGACATACTGATGAATAAAATATGCTACTTTTATTTAATGTAAGCCAGATAATGTTGTATTCATTTATTTAAATAATTGTTCTAAAAATCAGAAATTTAGTGCTACATCTAAAACGATGAATGTCAGTGGAATTCTCCAGGGGAAGGAGTTTAGCTCTCAGACTGATACAAAGGTCATTTTTTAGTTTATTACCATTAAATATCTTCATTAATTGCACTCTAGAGACTTGAAAAAGAAGGCATTTACTTTTCCTGATTTTACTGAGTTATAAGACCCCAGTCTGCAGGTATACGTCTGCATGAAAACAATCAGTTTAAAGGAGAAATTGTCTGGATACTGCAGTCAATATGCTTTTCACTGACTGAAAATCATCTAACTTGGTGGGAGATTATAAGACAGATAACATTGATGTTCAAAGTGCAGTAAGAGGGTCTAGAGTTAACCATGACCTGTAACTTGAAGACAACTAACTATCGTAGAGGGAGGCTGTAGCAGGCTGGGTCACAAAGTGAGAAATATGACAATAGAAGGTAGGTTTATTTGCATTATTCAATAATGATCCTTAATTTAGGGCACTTTTCTGGATTACTTTAACACAATCACCATCTAAAGTCAGGTCAAATGAAGGAGGTGCAGTGAAGGACTTCTTTGAAGGGGTTCTTGAGATCATGGATAAGGGGCATACAGTCCACATTAATTTATCTGGCCATTGCCAAGACCTTTAAAATTATCTCCCATGCTGTGATTATTGAGAAAATGGAACATAACAAATTCTCTTGTATGCCAAAGCAATCCAATTCAAAAAGCACCAAACATGAAAAAGAACATTAAGAACACAGTGTCTAATGATCAAAAATGTATTACAGCAGTAAAACAATAAAAGGCAAAGTTTTCAAGATATACTTTTTCAATGCTTCATAAATAGACTACAAAGTGAATATGTAAATACATATAAGAATTAGCTAGCTTGTAAAGCCAGTTGACCATAAATAGTTAAAATTTAAAGAACCATTTCTTAGAATGTACAAAATGCATATATTCTTGGATACTGACATATAGATTGACAAGTAAATACATAAATGCACAAATAAATAAAGACACAGTCTGAACTTACAATAAAACAAATCATAAACTATTTTAATAGAATTTAACTTTTATTTATCATTAGACAAGAGACCTTCAGATATTCGTCTGATGAGTTATACAAATTTGTATCAACTATAAAAAGTAAATGTGATGCCTTTGATCAAGGGTGGTTTCTGGAGGTTAAACTGTAATCATAGCCTTGTATAAAAACAGCTAGTAAATTAATAATTAGTAAGTAATTAATTAGTAAGCTAGTAAATAAACAGCTTAACTGGCTAAAGGAAAGGTAAATAAGCAGTGTTGGCAAAGAATCACCCTGGAATATTCCCCTTTGGATCTTTATTGCTGGAATAATAATCTGCCTTTTATCATGACTCAGCTGTAAAGTGGTTGCCACTGTTTCATAGTCATCACAATATAATGGTTCATTGATAGGTATATCTTATATATCTGTAAGCATTCCATAATCCATAAATGTGGGATGCTGTAGAATGCTTTTTTTGTAATCTATTTATGTACAGCATTCTCTTATGGCTTTATCTAACACTAGATTATCCATTGTTTCATATGACTTTATTTATTATATTTTGCTATATTATCATAATTTTTTTTATATAAATGGCTATAACCTCTGCATCAGTTCCAGTAAATAATTTATATATTGCTTGAAGTCAAGTTGTTGGTCTACTGCATTTTATATCTTAAGGAGGAATATTTTCTGTTGTTAGCCAGGATGGTGTCTTTTTGGGAAGTGCTTATAAGGAATTTTTAATCAGGGAGTACAGTTTGCGTAGCTGTATGTTGACAATGGAAGATGTGGTACTAGTTCCTGTGTCCCAAATGGGGGCCATATTGTCTGTTGGCAGGTGGAGGCCACTACACTGCAGCACTGTTTCAGGTGATGGTTGGCAGGTGGATGCCACTGCATTGCACACTGTGTCAGGTGATGGTTGGCAGGTGGATGCCACTGCATTGCATTGGTGTGTCAGGTGATGATTGCCAGGTAGATGCCACTGCATTGCAGCACTGTTTCAGGTGATGGTTGGCAGGTGGATGCCACTGCATTGCATTGGTGTGTCATGTGATGGTTGGCAGGTGGGAGCCACTACATTGCAGCAGTCTGTCAGGTGATGGTTGGCAGGTGGATGCCACTGCATTGCAGCAGTGTGTCAGGTGATGATTTGCAGGTGGGTGCCACTGCATTGCAGCACTGTGTCAGGTGATGGTTGGCAGGTAGGTGCCACTGCTTTACAGCAGTGTGTCAGGTGATGGTTGGCAGGTGGGTGCCACTGCACTGCAGCAGTGTGTCAGGTGATAGTTGGCAGGTGGATGCCACTGCATTGCAGCAGTGTGTCAGGTGATGGTTGACAGGTGGATGCTACTGCATTTGCAGCAGTATGTCAGGTGATGGTTGGCAGCTGGATGTCACTGCACTGCAGCGGTGTGTCAGGTGATGGTTGGCAGGTGGATGCCACTGCATTGCAGCAGTGTGTCAGCTGATGGTCTTGATGCTCACTCTAGCTGACCTTTATTTGTTTTAGAAGTGTTGCACATGTGGGATGGACCATTTGCACATGCTTTGTGCACTACAAGCAGACTTGTTTAATGGAAATAAATAGTGTCTATAGCTCTAATGCTCATTTTTATCTCTCACGTTGTGCCCTTTAATGTGCATTTCCTAATGCATTATGCTCCACACTGTAAACATTTATCTATCTATGGTTTGGGAGGAGAAGGTGCAGAATAGGAGAGTATTTTTTCTTCTGGCAATAAAGCAGTTGTAAAAGTACTGTTGAGGAAGACAGGTTGTTTTTCATTTTGATGGTATTGAGGAAGTTAAAATTACAGAGTTTGTTAATTAATTCTAGATTTTCAGTCAGGCATGTACCTGGATGCTTTCATGAGATAACTGACAGTCTTCCTTGTCTTCACTTTCATAGGTTTTGCTGTCTGGTCCCAAAAGCAAAGCAAAAAGCAGTAATATTGATGCAGGAGATATGGAACCTTGGAGAGGTGTAGCTGGTAAGCTGATTCAGAGATTGTGGTTAAATTCTACATGGAAGTCTTAAAATATAGCATTAGCTGCATTTTCAGTGTTTGTCAGGCAGTTGTCAGTAAGTTACAGGAAGAGGTCAGCTGTGTATTGGATCAGGTTTATTGTTTATTTATGTTTTTCTGCCAAGGCAATTAGATCAATTAAAGTGCATTTATTAGCTCTCAATGCAGCAGCAAGGCTCACAGAGTTGAATGAGTTACAAAAGCTTGGGTGCTAAGTATAATGGTTGAGGGATGGGAGAGAGTTCAGGGTCTGAGAGTAGATGGTCATTTTCCATTGAATAAGCAGCATTTTGTGGGTTTTATTTTGAAGTTTGTATAGTCTAAAACAATAAGTGAGAAGGTCACTGAAAAACCAATCAGTAAAAACAAAATGAAAACTCCAGCAAAGCCAGAACTTCCACTGAGTGACCTCCCAAACCTCTTGTATCTGAGGCACATGGGATATATGCAATTGACCTTTATGAACATCAGGTGTTTCAGCTAATTGGCGATTCTGAATGCCCATGACTTGTTTTGTCATGTTAATGGACAATTGTCATCATTATGTTGGGTGTAGGCTGTAGATACATCTCTCTGTCCCCCTTTCTGTGCATCATGTTGTGTATAGGCTATAGATACATCTCTCTGTCCCCCTCTCCATGCCTCCTGTTGGGTGTAGGCTGTAGATACATCTTTCTGTCCCCCTTTCTGTGCATCATGTTGGGTATAGGCTGTAGATACATCTCTCTGTCCCCCTCTCTGTGCATCATGTTGGGTGCAGCCAGTAGATACATCTCCCTGTCCCCCTTTCTGTGCATCATGCTGGGTGTAGGCTATAGATACATCTCTCTGTCCCTCTCTCTGTGCATCATGTTGGGTGGAGCCTGTTAATACATCTCTCTGTCCCCCTTTTTGTGCATCATATTGGGTGTAGATACATCTCTCTGTCCCCCTCTCTGTGCATCATGTTGGGTGTAGACACATCTCTCTGTCCCTCTCTCTGTGCATCATGTTGAGTGTAGGTACATCACTCTGTCCCCCTCTCTGTGCATCATGTTGGGTGTAGATACATCTCTCTGTTCCACTCTCTGTGCATCATGTTGGGTGTAGGCTATAGATACATCTCTCTGCCCCCCTCTCTGTGCATCATGTTGGGTGTAGATACATCTCTCTGTCCCCCTCTCTGTGCATCATGTTGGGTGTAGGATATAGATTCATCTCTCAGTCCCCATCTCTGTGCAACATGTTTTGTGTAGGCTGTAGATACATCTCTCTGTCTCCCTCTCTGTGCATCATGCTGGGTGTAGGCTGTAGATGTATTTCCCTACCCTCATCTGTATCCCTACTCTGTACTTTGTATTCTGTCTATAATCTGTGGTTGCTGACGTGAAAACCCTTGTTACTGCAGAGACCTCCTTTGCCCTTCTCTGATATCATGGATGTGATCTCTCTCAAACATGTCCTCTCTATTTACCTATACAGATAGTATTGTCCATACAAATGAACTGGTAAATGATGTGGTCACGTTCTCATAGAGCAAAGTTTAACCTAGCTGATCATTTCATCAAATTGCTAGAATGAGCCAAACACAGGAGATGCACTATTTTCCTGGGAGAGACCATGGCACAAATGCCAAGATTAATATATGACTTCTCCTGTGAGACCACTCACAGTGCTTTGACCCCTGCAGAGAGAAAACCTTAATGGCAGAGCAATTTCTAAATCAGAAAGGTTTACTGTAATTTGCAAACATTCTGAGATAATTCTTTATTGTGCTGTCTTTCTGAATTCAAGGGAATATGTCTCAGAAGAATAAATCCTTTTAAAATGATATTCCTGTATACCCATTTGTCATGCATTCTTACATTGTATGCAGAATGTCACAGGACAGATATCTTGCCCCTTTTATATTACTTTGTTATCTACTGCATAAGAAGATGAAGACAATGATTGCTGTTTGTTAGCCTTGATTGCATCAGTGATTTAAAAGTGCAGTTGGATCATTCCTTTTTTTTGCATACAAGTACGGTTAACATGTATTCACTGGCAAAATATGCTTGCTAAATTAGATTTGTAGAATAAGAAAAACTGACTATATCATCACCTGTGCAAGATACTTCATAGCAATCACCCAGAAAATAAACTAATAGCAATGCTGTGGGAGACAGATGGGAGACAAAAGTTATAATGTGGAAGGAAGCTGGCATAAACTAAATGGGTTACTAAATAACAAACTCCAGCACCACAATTATGGTGTCAGATCCTTTATATAGTTTAAATTCAGATACAAAAGGTGAAGTCCACAAGAAAAGGAAGGTCAGATAAACATTTGTGTTTCTGATTTTTGCCATTCAGAAGAATGAAGTGCACCATAGCAAATGTTCTGTTTATAACTTACTCTCTATGTTTCGCTTTCATTGGTAAGCTCATTCATTACAATTTAAGAAACTTGACATGATTCACTTACTGCACTGAAAAATAATTTTGTTTCAGAGCTGCCTTTAAAGTAAAGCTGTCACATTTCTTTACAAAAAAGCATCATGTAGTATTTTAATCAATTTAATGTTTGACAGCATATTTCATTAAAAACAAGTAGAGGTCTTTATTCAAGTCTACAGTTTTTGGAGTTGAGTGAAACGTAGTATATTCCATTTTTATTTAACTAACTCTTTTGTGGCAATAGTGTAACGTGTACATGATGTAGTCACATGAAGGTTAAATTCTCTATATTGGCTACATTATATTCATCAAAATATATTGCTGTATGTGACTTAATTTTCATATTTAGAATATCTCTTGTCTGATTTTTGTCCAGACACATTTAAATAATCTCATGTGCAGTGTGCATGTGCTTTAAGATACAGTGGGATGGATGATTGAATGCTTAATCAGTGAGTTAACAATTAATATTAGTATCTGGTTTGCCTCTTGATCCATATGCAGCTGTGTCATTACGTTCCTGGCCCACAAATCTTGACACTGAGAAAATTCTTTGGGAGTACATAGATGGATTCTTAAAGTTAATTTTTCTAATGTACCACATAAATAAAAGTAAACATGCAAGTGTATATCATGCTTTATATTGATAACTTTTGCTTGTCTGTGAAGCTGATCAGTGTCTTTCCCATAAGGAAGACTAAGATTTATCCAAGTTAGAATGTACTTCAGCCGGCTACCCTTAACAAAACTCAAGTAAAATAACCGTAACACTATATAACAAAAGATAACTAGCCGGCACTGTAGGCAATGCAAGCTAAGGTAGCTAAAATACGCATTCCAAGAAGTAATCTAGATAAATGTACAGTGTCATTGCTAATAATGTGCGTGAGCAGTAATACACCTATTATAGGTCCTTTAAGGGCAATTCCCTTTCAGGGATAAGCAATGTAGCTCTTTTCATTTGCTTTTTTCCCCTGTGATTCTCAGTGGCAGAAATCAATTTTTTTCAAATTCTTCCCAGACATGAATATTTTTGCCATTAGCTCAAAAAGAATATATACAATTTATGCCACTAAGAAGGGAACAATTAGTAGAGCATATAAAATATTGCTTGATAACTAATCAAAGGAGGTTAGAAAGGACTGATAAGAGAGACTGGATAAGCAATTCACAAAGAAACAATGGGGAATATATGTATGTTTCCAAAATATGCAACAAAGTCTAGAAGATTTAGGGTCTTTGCTTAGAAGTGTTGACATAGGTAGTTTTATATCCCAGGTAGACTCCAAAGGTTTTTTTACACCGGTAGACAATAAATGTTGGAGGTGTGATGGGGATGAAGAAAGAGGTAACTGGGAATATATTTTCTGTGAGTGTAACGAGTTGACAGGCTTTAACGATTCCCTGCAGTCTGCTTTCATAGATACTCCCCCAGATTCAGCAAGCCCTGCATGGTGTGCAGGACTAGTGCAGGAACTCCAGCAGGCACTACGTCTGTTGTGCGATCCAGGAATAAGCTGTAGGGATGTGCACGAACGCTCCTGCACTAGTCCTGCACGGACTCAGCCCCTTGTATGCAAATTACCCCATTTGCAGGTGAAATCCATACAAATGAGGTGAATTTGTGATCCAGGAAGCTGGAAGCCAGCAGGGCAGGACTAGTGTAATCTGCAGAAATGTACTCGGCCAGTAACCGAGTACATTTCTGCAAACTAAAAAACGGAGCCATGACAGCTCCAAATAAAGGGTGGATATTATGTAGAAAGCATGCCAATGGCCAAATATAAGGCCATTGGCATAAAAAATAGTTGCAAAAATAACAAAATCAACTTTTATTTTTCTTAGCTGATCTCAGCTGTTTAAGCGTAGGGCAGCAGCGTTCAAATGGGACTGGGCAAAAAATTTAAAAAAAACACTAAAATAAGCATCCTAACCAAAATCACTATTTTGCCATTATACTCAATGGCAGGCAGAAGACAACATGGCCAGTGAATAGTGGTTGCTAAGGGGGAAGGCTCAGTGTGGGACCTGTAACTATGCATCAGCAGGCAATCCTATGCAGATGAGAGGAATGATACTGAATCCCAGATCTCCCCTGCATGCTAGTCAGCACCCAACAGTGTAAGAGCAGAAATAGCTTGCTGCAAGGCTAGGAGTTAGCTGACATCATGGGGGGGGGGTGTCAGGCATACTGTAAGCGGAATGGAGCCCTGTGGCTCGAGTTTGCCCTTAGCTTAGCAGAGCTAAGCAAGGGGGTGTGTCTGAGGCTGCTTAGCCTAAGCGGGTGTGCACGCCGCGCACCAGGTTTTAAAGGGGAAAAAGAAAAGTAAACCAGGAAATAGCAACTCTGTGCAGATTTGAGCACTGTGTTTGCGCGGTGTGCCCCAGGCTTAAACAGGAAGGCAATGGGAAGGGAAAACTGCAGTAGGAAGGTAATCAGGGAGAACTAGCATAGCTGGCAGGTGAAATGTATCAGAATCAGCCAATTACAGAGGCTGCAGCCCAGCCCAGCCCAACCCAGCCCAGCCCAGCCCAGAACATTACTATAAACTATGCAAATACCTTTCCCTTTGGTTTTCCCACATACTGTACACCACCAGTGTATACAAGCGGGGGAATTTTAACAAACAAAAACAACAAAATGATAGAGGCTGCAATAGCTATCATACAACAACATGTGGAGGAGGCTGAGGGTGGTGAGGATGAGAATGCTGTTGACCAACCCACAGTGAGGAGAAGGAGAAGAGTGTTCAGACCCAGGGTGACCTACCAGGGGCTACATGAGCTGGAGATAGTGGAGCGCTATAGGGTGGACAGGGACCTCCTACAGCAAATTGTTGAGCTGTGCCGGCCACTCCTTACACACAGAACTAACAGAGGGGAACCCATTCCAATGGATATCAAGGTATGTGTAGGCCTAAGAATACTAGCTACATGTACCTTCCACAGGCCAACTGGGGATATCATGGGGATCTCACAGGCATCAGCATTCTGGGTACTCTACCAGTTCCTGGACGCCATGTCAGCAAATACCAGTGAGCACGTATATTTCCCCAACACCCGTAAGGTGTTGGCCAGCAGCATGCATTTCTTCCTCCAAGTAGCAGAATACCCTGAGGTAGTGGGTGCTATAGACTGCACGCACATATGCAACAAAGCACCATCCAGTGAGTGGGGTAGGGTCTACATCAACCGCAAGGGCTTCCCCTCCATCTACTGCCAGGTCGTGTGCAATACCCAGGGCATAATAATGAATGTGTGTGCTGGCTGCCCTGGAAGCTATCATGATTCCCACATCTCGCATCTGATGCAGCTGTACCAGAAATTTGCCAGTGGGGACATCCCTTGCGGTTACCTAGTGGGGATTCTGGTTACGCACTGGAGCCGTGACTGATGACACCCATCAGAAATGCACACACACCTGAACAAGAACACCATAATGAGGCACACGAACAGACCAGAATTATAATATAGCATGTGTTTGGGATGCTCAAGTCATGGTTCCAGTGCCTGGACACATCCGGTGGAGCCTTGCAGTACTCACCAGCTACATGTACTCAAATTGTCATCATATGTGCCATGCTACACAATATGATCCTGTGGAAACAGCTGCAGCAGGAACAGCATGGGGCAGGGACACACAGCCCCTCACCATTGCCAAGGCCTGCACAGGCACATAGTGACTTGGAGGAGGAACAACCTGAGCCTCCCCAAGTAGGCAGAAGGAGGCATGCTCAGTATGCCCTGGCCTTGGTAAAGAGGCAACGCATAGCACATACACCGACACAGGAGGGAACAGGGATTGACACCTCTCTCTGACTCGCACATACAGTAAAAGGGATGCCAAATATGACACTACCTGTGCTCAACCATGTGTAGGGAGTGTACTATGTGCATCCAAAATAGGCAGCCCTCCAGCATCATCCTCAATACTGGCACACCCACGAGGTAAGTCACTCTCTTTACCAATTGCCTAATGGAGTAGTATCACAACCTGTATCTATGGTATGGATGTGAGCATGCAAGGGAATCGGGTGGCTGAATGGGATGCCAGCAGATAGTAGACGCCTATAGTGGCAGCATGAGATCTGTAACAAATACTGGTGTCACCATAGTAGCCAGTACTACACATGGTGAAAAAACCCACTGCAGGAAATATGCTGGGCCACATGTGTGCCCATATGATACACACATGCAAGTCAGGGAGGTTCACATACCCAACAACAGTCTCAGCCAGCAGGACAGGTGTAGACAAACACAAACAAAGGCTGTGCTAAGGCCTCTGAATGATGTCTATAGGTAACCTCCCCCCTCAGGCCTACACAGACAAACTACAGCAGGTCAGGCAGTGGGACGTTAGTTCTGAAGGGTAGGAAGTCAGAAACTAATATGTAGGTCAATCAAAGCTAAGACCTGTAGTACACTGATATGCCTCTAGTTAGCATGATAGGTTAGAAAACAGAATGGAATGGAGTACCTGACATACTAGTACAGTCATAGCAAATGTGTACAAGTGTCAGGAGTACTCCCCCCCCCAATCCAGTGTAGCAATGTAGAAAATGTCAGGTGTGCCTCCACCCCAAATCCTATATAGACATGTAGTAACAGGCAGGTGTGCCCCCCAATCCTATGAAGACATGTAGTAATAGGCAGGTGTGCCCCCCAATCCTATGTACACATGTAGTAACAGTCAGGTGTGCCCCCCCAATCCAATGTAGTAATGTAGTAACATGTATTTGTAGGTATAATACCAGTGGAGCACAGATGCCCAGAGGTGGCTAAGGTAACAGGGTAGATTGTAGCATTTGTACAATATGCAGGTATGTGTGTGTTAAGTTGGAGTGTGTTTCATATTGTGTGCAAGGGGTCGATATGTATGCACGTTGAGGTTTGACCTGGTGGCCATTGCCCACTACTGCCGATGACAGGGCCAAGTCCTCACAACTGCAGTGCCAAAGACACTTCCCACCAGTATAACTCATGCTAGCAGTAAGCCATTGTAAATGTATGGTGGTAATATGTGTCATCAACTGAAAGATGGACATGGCATGGCTATTGGCTAGATATACAAGCAGTACACAGGGAAAAGTACCCCAGACATAGCGTATATAATGTGTAACTGTGAAATGGACACACCCTTGGAATTGTACATACAGGTATGCATAATATTATCTAGGCATATAGTAGGGAATACCGGTGTTGTCTGACCGAGCACTTGCAGATCACAAAGGTGATAGGACTGATGTTTTGGGAAACAGCTGATGTACCTGCACATGCCAGCATAACTGGAATGCCCGATGCATATCTGTGAGTCAGATGCAAGTAGTTTCCATAGCAAACATGCACCCAGCTCACCCAAACACCACCCACAGGTACCTCTCTGGTCGTATCCCTGCTGTTGGGAATGGGTACAATATGACCCCCACCTGCGTATGGCAATAGCGAAAGAATACAGCATGCAGTGCAGGTGTCTCATGTAGGTGTGTCCCTAGCTGTAGGAAGCACCCTGCCAGCATCCACACCACCTGATCAATACTGATAAAACGTATTGGCATGAACACCTAGCACACCTACCCTGTCACCCCAGGGGAATATATTGTATGACGGTCTGAGACTGTAAGACTGACAGAATGCAACAGCCTGCCACAGCTGGCCTGCATCACCACCAAATGGCCTACAGGCACCTGCCAAAGGCCTGTGTCTCACATGTACTGCCAATGCATGTTATGTCATGGACACCTAAATAACAGCATAACACACTCCACATAAGCCATATGCAAGGCCATGTGGACAAACCACAGTAACATGTCCACCATGTCCCACTGCATGAACTGTCGACCAACACCAAAACACAGCTGTGATGGGGTGGTATCCTTAGGGAAAGTATGCATAATGTATGGAAGGGATCAAATAAAAGAGGGAGGGTGAGAGCATGGGCAGCATGGAATGTGCAAGGTCTGACACACAGCTGTGTGCACATACTATCTCTGGCTGCAAACACATAAATGGGTGGCTACAAACCTGCCCATACACCACAATAGGGGTAATGTTCTGACTTATGACACATGACTCTGGATAACCTGTGTGAATCTGTACAGCTGTGAGGTATTGCCACAGCAAGATAAGGGCATACTGTCATGTCGATGGATGTACAAGTATGGGATCCTCTGCCAGCACTGTACCAAGGTGCTGAACTGGATACACAGACCCAGTACCAAGTGTCTGCAGCTCCCTCTCCAGAATGGCATAACTTTCCATGAATATGTAGGCATTTGGCCACAATACCAGACACAGCTGCAGTCACCCTTGTTCCCCAAGATATCACTGTGAGCAAGAATGAACAACTGACAGTACTTGAGAAGATAAAACATCACAGTGTATAACAGTACACACGTCTGAATATCTCTGCTAACACCAGTACCATGTAGCAGAAGCAGCACAGACACAATCACCTATAGTACACACTATCCCTTGCACAGTTTAACCCCATATTGCCAAATGATCCGCAGATACCCTGCAGAAACAGTTTGCTACCTGTAGGTGTACAACACAAAGATCAGAACTGGAGTACAAGCTACCAGGAATGGATCCACACATTCAATACAGAAGGGCATACTGGGCATGCTCACACATTTAGAGAAATGAAGGCAATGTCAGACAACAAAATACTGAAAGGTCATACTGGGCATGCTCACACACTTAAACAAATGAAGCCCATGTCTGCAAACAGCAGTGGACCATACGTATCTGACAGTTGCAAATATTAGTGCATACACTCCTCAGTATGCAGCAGTCATGCTTTGCACACACATTGGATAGGAATACAGACATATATCCAAGGACAACACACTATAATATGCCAAAAGTAGACATATATAGATGTGTGGAAGAGAGTGACAATGACAAAGAGCCTTCTATCATGAGGCCTGTCCCACCCAGCACACAGCCAAATGGCTACAACCACATGATGTGTAAATGTCACTCACTGTAGAAATTAGCCACTGGTATCCATCAGCATTACAGACTCTGTGGTGCAAGTGCTAGCTGTGCAACATAACTGTACAAGGCAGTAGTCATCTAGCAGATGTATACATGTACCTGTGGAATATAAACCTGTGTGTGGTGTATCAACCTCTAGATGAATGAGTTATGGCCCATGCACATGCACTGCCCTCCCTATAGCTCTACTGTGACAAGCCTGCTGATGTCATCCACTTTGAAATACACCTTTGGGAAGAGAGTAGTCCAGTGTTCTCTGCGGCACGTCCTAAAACTGCGTAATGCTGTAGTGTGATAAGCTAATTTGGTAGGAATTCTAATCCCAGACATGACAACTGTGTGTGTGTGTGTGTGTGTGTGTGTGTGTGTGTGTGTGTGTGTGTGTGTGTGTGTGTGTGTGTGTGTGTATATGTGTGTGTGTGTTTGTGTATCTCTGTGTAGGGAGCAATGCTTTTTAGGCTAGTCACACTCACTACAATTCAAATGCCCTACTTTGGCAAGGCTGCTAATGTCATTCACTGTGAAATACACCTTTGGGAAACGTGAAGTCCATTAATCTCTGTGGCATGTCCTATAACTGCGTAATACTGTAGTGTGATAAACTAGTTACGTAGGAGTTCTAATCCCAAGCATGGCAGGTGTGTGTGTATGTGTCTCTGTCTGTATAGGGGGCAATGCTTTTTTGGCTAGTCACACTCACAATAATTCAAATGCCCTACTTTGGCAAGCATGCTGATGTCATTCACTCAGAAATACACCTTTGGGAAAGAAGTAGCCCAATAATCTCTGTGGTGCATCCTGAAACAGTGTAATGCTGTAGTGTGATATAGTACTTTGGTAGGGGTTCTATTCCCACACATGGCAAGTGTGGGGATATTTGATTGTGTGTCTTTGTCTGTGTAGGGAGCAATGCTTTCTAGGCTAGTCACACTCACTACAAATCAAATGCCCTACTTTGACAAGCCTGCTGATGTCATTCACTGTGAAATGCACCTTTGGGAATGAAGTACCCTAGTAATCACTGTGGTGCGTCCTATAACAGTGTAATGCTGTAGTGTGATATAGTACTTTGCTAGGCATCCTGTTCCCACATGTAGATGTGTGCATGTTTCTTTGTCTGTGTAGGGAGCAATACTTTTCAGACTAGTCACACTCACTACAAATCAAATGCTCTACTTTGCCAAGGCTGCTGATGTCATTCACTGTGAAATACACCTTTGGGAAAAAAGCAACCCAGTAATCTCTGCAGTGTGTCCTGTAATAGTGTAATTCTGTAGTGTGATATAGTACTTTGCTAGGGGTTCTATTCCCACACATAGCAAGTGTGGATGTTTGTCTGTGTGTGTTACTTTGTCTGTGTAAGGAGCAATGCCTTTTAGGCTAGTCATACTCACTACAATTCAGTTGCCCTACTTTGGCAAGCCTGCTGATGTCAGTCACTGTGAAATACACCTTTGGGGAAGGAGTACTCCAGTAATCTCCATGGCACGTCCTATGACTGCGTAATGCTGTAGTGTAATAAACTAGTTAGGTAGGAGTTTTAATCCCTGACATGGCAGGTGTGTCTGTGTTTGTCATTTGTATCCTGTGTGGAGGTAAGTGTGTAACAAGTGGACTCACTGGGGAGTGGGCTTTGCAAATTTCTTATATGGTGGCCCTGTTATATGTCACAATGTCCACCTTACAAGGATAACAGATGTGAAATAGCCGAGAGGTTGGGGTGGCAATTCATACCCCTACTTGTGACATCAAGGCCTGGTGAACAAAGTTAGCAACCCTTGTATTACACAGAGAACACTCTCAACCCATGTCTCATGCACAAACACACTTGCCCAGGC
This sequence comes from Protopterus annectens, assembly GCF_019279795.1. Classification (NCBI taxonomy): domain Eukaryota; kingdom Metazoa; phylum Chordata; order Ceratodontiformes; family Protopteridae; genus Protopterus; species Protopterus annectens. The sequence goes on along the minus strand of NC_056728.1, from coordinate 1,561,831,058 downwards.
AACACCTGCTATGATGGTAGTACCCTGCATATTGCTAACAGATAGTAACCATGGTGTGACTGCAGTGGATTACAGAGGGCATGACACCCTGTCCATCAGTACAATATGCACATACATGCAGACAGTGTGCCTTCACTATGCTCCCCACTGGTCGTCTGCAACAACTGTGGTGCCATCAAATGCGACCCACAAAGGACATACCATGCCTTATACATATGCCCTGTATGGACAGATGCCACTGACACCAGGGAATACCTGTATCATGCTATCAATGTAGGTGCAGTGTCAACCTGCTGTCCATTACTTGTTCCAAGCACATGAGGCCAGGACAGGCACATCTGATGATAACAATCTTTGTACACAACATGGGTGAGACACCTCAGTTGCAGTTCCACATGTCACTGTACATGCATGTGGGATGTGTGCACATTCCAGACAGCATCCATGTCATGGACTAAAGAACACATACATGGCAAGCATTGAACAGCAATGGCCACACACAATAGTTACACAGGTGACTGGATGGTGAATACAATACCCACCTGTGTGGGCCAATCCAGACACTACACCCCTGAGCCACACTGCAGACCATTATCATGTGGTCTGATGCCAAGGTATACCCTTCACCTAGCCTTGTATAGCCTTCTGGCACAGTCAACCACTACACACCCATGAAGCAATGCACGCATTTATGTCAGTACTGGCACCCTGTGTCTGTGTGTGTGGTGTATGATGCTTTTGACCACATTCACACTCATTATAACCCCCATCAGCATACTGAAGCATGCAGTCTCATGTTAGATACCTTCACATTCCCTTTGCCCATATAACTTCTGGATATACCCTGTGATTCATGTGATACCTGCACAGTACTGAATTGTGGCAAAATAACTAGTTAGGAAGTATACTTCTGACCCTGCCAAGTGTGTCAATGTGTGTGAGTCCCTGAGAGTGTATGGCTGTGTTGATGCTGGCACCTGTTCATGTGGACAGGCATGTGTACTATACCTACTGTATTGCTACCATATCACTGTTGCAGATGTCACTCACCATCACATATACGTTTGGACAGCTCCTCAACATGTAAGCTATGTTGCGCATGCAATAACTGCATAGATGTGTAATAGTATTACATAGTCAATCAGGGGTTTGATACCCTGTACTGGTAGGTATGTGACACAAACATGCTTAGGTTTTACTCCCCAACCCCCTCCCTGACTTACTTTGTCTCTATCTGCCTCTCTCACTCCCTCTCTAGTGGATGTGGAGAATTACACCTGATTTGTTTAGGGTGTTTTGTAAGTGATGCACATGATCAGCTGATGGCCTCTGCACAAATTGCAGCCCTCCTGTAGCTGATTGCATGTGGAATAGCTGTGGTAACATTCCCATAGCCAATTGCACAGAAACACACTCGAATATCTGGGAACAGCATGTTGGTGTTGGGCCTTTTCATTCACTGTGATAAGGACCTAGATCTGGTTTTGGCAAACAGCATTACAGATAGATTGGGGATTTACCTCTAACAACATACACTGTGGAGCAGGCCAACACACAGGAGGGGGATGTGCCTGACATGACTACAGAATGTAAGTGTTGCTATTCTGCATTTGGTGTAATGTTGGTTTAACAGGGTGTGTGTGGATATGGCTGGTCTACATGTTTTAATACCTGTCATGACAGTGCTATATTTTTGAGGAACCCCCCATCTGTAGGGTCATCTGCAGACTGGGCAATGTGTGGTGTCTTTTGTTTATTGTGTTATTCACAGAGCACCTATCTGAGAACTACAGAAGCATAGTGTGAGGATTGCAGTCAGTACATGGTGACAGCCTTGAGAGTTACTGACTTCATATCCCTCATAGAACATATGTCACACCAAACCCTGTTACAACAGTAAATGTATGAGGTTATCACAGCAACATGTCAATATTGGGCCCTGTTTTTGTGCCTCCAGCCACACCTCTGTCAACCTTTGTACATATGTCATGCAGTAAGAGGTGCATATGTTCTGTACACCATTATTTATTGACATCATATCTGATAACAAGCCAGTGAGATATCAGACTGCTACACATGTTATGTATAGTAGGGGTTATATTTTAGGACATAAACTGGGCATTCTGTGGTTGTGTGTACAGTAATGAGGTCTGTGTGCGTATGGTTATTGTGTGTATTGTTAATATGTACCTTGGCCTGTGTACAGACTGTGGTAGATGTCATTGTACTTGGTCCTGTTCTATCTGATGTTAAATGCTGCTTCAGTGTATGTTATCCTATTGGCTTACATGTTTATAGGGCCAAACACTCACATGTCCCATACCACAGACAGGCATCAGACCACACTGTGTAGTGGCTCAGTATATGTAAGGTATGTGTGTGAGTGGCACATATGAGGATGGTGTTGATCAGATAGTCCATATACTGTAATATTACACTAGCTTACCATATGTGGCTGTGTTCACATTGGTTGTGGTTATGCACTTTCACACAGGTGTCTGTTTCTCTGTGCTGTGACATGCCTGTAGATCTTGCTATATATGCAGGTACATGTATATTCCCCCATAATAAATGTAGGCCATTGTTGTGGCATTCTGCCTATAGCCTGCGCAGTCCTTTGTTAAATTCCTAGCAGCTTACTGTACTTGCTCAGTGTGATGTTATGTCCAGATACTTGACAGATGTACTGCTGCCAGGCCACCATAACAGTCATGTATTTCTGACAAAGCAGTGGGATGCTGTACAGATGTATGTCACTAACTAATGGGTAGTATGTGGCCATGTCACCTCTGTACCAGCAGTTATGTGTCATGACAGACAAGGGTGTGTGACCACATGCCATGGGTACCTCCACTACACTACCGCAGTTGACAGAACATGCTTGGCAACAGGTCTCCATCACAGACACTAACCATGTGTTGTAATGCATGTTGCATACATGTCAACTTGATCACCTCAGTGGCCATGTACAGGAGGCACCTGGAGGTTTGGCTGATGCATGTCACTCTCACTCTGAGGGTCATCATAGTAGTGTCTGTCAATAGATTGCCTGCTGCCACATGGCAGGTGGCAGGATACCACTGTGCACACATCCTCTACACAACCCATCTCTCCATGGACAATAGCTAGGTACACAGCTATGACCACCTGCATCGCTGCACCCCAGTACTGACACATGTGTATGTGTATATTACTGAGTATAGCAGTGTCTCTGTGTTAGCACACCTGTACTTGGGAATTCCATGAGGGCCTTCACAACCACCGCAACACCCATTGCCATAGTCAGTTGTGGCTGCTGCTGTATGGGATGTTATATATACCCTTTTAAGCTCCTCTCCATACCGGCTACACTAGCCTTGCAGTGCCAGCACAACAGTGTTGTACAAATGCGTTGATAGCCATGGGATACCCATTGAGTTCTGGCAAGTATGTGTATGTGTGCATGTCCATACATCTGTAGGGTACTGCATTCCGAGGCCACATACTCCTATTACAATACCCATTGCCAACAGTAGTACAGGTAGTGCTGTTGCTGCCCACAGGTGAGGCATGACAATGCAACACCCTACTATGCCTGTGGCATGTGCATTAGATGCATATCCCTGTAGTACCACTGTTGGGATATGCAATGGGTTGTATCGCAGTCATGGGCAATGTGTGATGGTGGGTATGTCAGAGTGTCAACATGGGTTTCAGAGAGTAGAATATCCACTGGGGGATGTGGGTGCTGTGTACACTGTCATTACACCAAGGTACACCCGATTTATGTCCCATGTACCACTTTATGGTTACCATTGTCACCATCATCCATACAGGTAACTGATACCACAATCCAGGCCAGTTATGCATGTGCTGTGTGCAGCCTACCTGCAAAACATTGGACACATGGTCAAGGTAGTTAGCAGCATTAGGCCCAGGTCTCTTGGATGTGTGCCTGCCTGTTATCTGTCTGTTAATGTGTATATGAAGGTATGTCACACTATGTATTGTCCGTATACACCCATTACATCCCCCATTAGCATACTGTACATGTCTGGGGATGTTCTGCATGTAACATGTAACCTGGAACACACCTCACCCTAAATGCTGTGTGGTGTGTGCAATGAAAGCCACATACTTCAATATCACTACATACCTAGGTAGGGGTCTAGTCCCAGTGTAGCCAAGTAAGAGTGTGCGTGTATGTAGATGGGTCTACCTCAGGTTGCAGATTATACACGTCCCAGTGGGTCACCTGTCCATGCGGCACAGGTAATAACTGTTATACAAAACTGTGACATGTGTTCAACTGTACGCCAGATATGTCACAGCCATGGTATCTCCACAGTACCGTACCCCATTGTGGAGTATGACTGCAGACCATCCTCATGCTGACACATGCACGCCTACAACACAAATGGATAACATTATAGAGACCACAATCAACCAGTGTTACTAACAGCTATAATTCATCATTGCTGGATGACTTCACTACCTGCCATATATGCATTAAACTTTACTCCTGACAACATGTTACACTGCAGTACTTTGGTACACTATAGTACAGTCACCATGTGCATCAGAACCATATTAGCTTATCTCTGCATCGATGGCATGGATGACAGGGATGTGGCACAGGTGTCATAAAATGCACAGGGTGTGTTGTTGGTTTGCCAGAGCCCGAGGGTGGGCCATACATCTGATACCATGTGTGTGGGTGAGGGGTGTAATGTGGTGAACTGGGCATGGTGATGTGGTGTGTGTAGGTATGGGGTTGCCTTAGGTGTGTTTGTATAGTGTGTGTAGGTATGCATGCGCACAGTTCTTCCATGTGGCTGCCCTACACAGGTGTTTATGGACAGCTGCAGACCATACCTGGCAGGGTGTGAAGTTCACTACCTCTGGCCATGGACATCTGGACTGGCAATGCCAGGGGTTCTATGGGTATGTCCAGGTACAGGCCTTGATGTGCTACTCTCCTCTGATGATGACAGATGTCCACTGGAACCAGGTCCCTCCTGGGACTGGCCAGGACCACATGCTCGTAACCTGCTGTGGTATGGACAGTGCCCCCCACAGTGCCAGGGCTGGTACTGCCACTACAGGTGACCCTTGGTGTCTTAGCACATCCATGTTGACTGCCAGCTGTTGGCGTTACTGGCCTACGTCCACATGACCGTTGCCGCACTCCCACCATGGTCGATGAGGGCCATCATCTCACCAGACCATCTATCCATCAGCTCAGTATATGCACGGATTGCACCAGACAGATCACGGAAGTTGTCACTTGCAGATGTGAGAGCAGCCTTCAGCAGCCTCAGGCCCTGTCTGGTTTAATGTTCCATACGTGCCTGTACTGCCATGACAGCCTGAAATATGCACCAGCTGGTACCAGTTGTGTCATGTCTGCCAGGGGTATGATGACTAGCGGCCCTACTACGAGCACCCTAGGACATCTGCTTATGTGGTGCCCTGCCAGACATCCGTCTATGCCTGCTGCGAGCAGACACAGTGGGCATGGTTACCACACTCTCCTGTGCACTGCCACCAAACTCCAACTGTCCCTTCACTATGGCCACTGTTGATGGGGTATGTATAGGCACTGAAATTGTGTGCAGGGTTGGGGTGGCTAAAAAGGGGATGTCAAATGATGGTGCTGTTTCAGCCCCTGACAACCCCACCTGTGCCTCAACACTACTGTCATCATCTTTGGTGTCTGTATGGACACCAACATCAGATTGCATGCAGGAGGGACCCTGACCCTGACTCATCTCACCAGTTATTAATGTATAATTCCTCTAAATGCCTAGACAAGTGATCACAACACAAGACCTGTTACTTCATTACCTCCCTGACCTGAGTGGAGTAGTTTTACATGGCCTCACTGCTGCCATTTAGTGTTCACCCTGTGTATGTCTGGACATCATGAGCATGGCCCATATATGTGAGGGGCTACTATGTTCACTCCATAATATCATGCACTGGAGTGTCATGTGTATGTATTGCTCAGTACATGCCAGATATGCTGCTCAATTAGCCTATCATGTGACAACTGTAATATATGGATATACTCCCTGGTGTTGTCTAGTAATTCCCCAATGCATCTGTAGTGCTGCATACATGGGATGTCAGTCACCTCTCTGCTGAATGCGATATTAAGGGTATACCTGGTGTCTACCTTCCCTCTTAATGTCTGTTCCATGCTACAGACCTTATTATAATATCAGCTGTCCTGTGATTACATACATGACAAGTATTCCTGATGTGTCATGTGGCAGTCCATGTCCATGTACTGCACAATCCGAAAGGGAGGTACTGCTGTATGAACAACCCCACAAACACACATGTACATACATGGACACCCACACAAACACACACACACATGCACACACGCATCCTACATGCATCAACCTCCCTCCACTTCACCAGAGTGACCCTACAGACAAACTAACTACCCACCAGGACACACACACACACACACACACACACACACACACACACACACACACACACACACACACACACACACACACACACACACACACACACACACACACACATATACAGGTGAGGTTGCACAATGATAGCACACACAGTCCTCTTATTACCCATCTGTCAACATGCATAACATATGGTACACAACAGCATGCAATGCAGCTATAGTCAATCCATGCTAGCAACAGTATACATGTGTGTGATGCATGTGCTGTGTTATTAGGTTATGCCCCTTCCCCTGGATACACCTGCACCCATGTAAACTGTATTGTTGTGCACCTGTTCTGCACCCTGCCATGTACTGTGCACCACACCTCACAGGTGTACAACCCATTGCTGAATGTGTAGTACTGTGTCAGTTATGTCAGCTTTAATGCTCACAGCCCCTATGTTTTTCAGAAACATATACCTGTGAATGCCTTATGTCTGATTTGCAGCTCTCAACATCAGCGGACCATGTATGACCAATCCAATACTATTACACTGACAACCGTCAGAGCATACCATGGCTATGGGGAGTGTACACACCCTTATTGATCTGACGCACCCTTCCTTGATATGCCATGGGACCAAATCACCACATATATTAACAGTACATGAGCCCAATATGTGACATATGTCCTGTACTTTCACATGCAGTGTCTACGGAATGTGTTAGGTGTGCGGATGCCGACCATGATGCATACACTCTGTGTGTGCATATGTGTGCACACCCTTATCATGGTAGTTTGTTGCACCTATTGCTATGTGTACTACAGCAATAACTACTCCTGGCAGGGGTATACTAGCATGGACCATCTGCATTTGCCAGTGTATGTTCAGTCTGTGCTATACATGTCCCCCTAATCTGCATGATTGCTAGGTCTACTCATGTTCACATCCCTTGGTGTTCACACACTGCCCTCACTATTGCTGTGGGGTTAGGGTTACATCTGCTGCAGTTCCTGGACCTGACTATGTGCATATACAGCCATTCGTAGCATCCTTAGGATCCCTGCTGCAGTGCAATGGTTTGTCATGCTGGCACCCCCCCACCTTCAACCTTTTTGCAGATACTTGACAGTTAAGGCCTACACATGTGTGTCAGTTTGCAGTGTCCCATACACTGAACACCACATGTTACAGCCTAGTCCCTGATGATAATGTGGACCACAGTAATACGTTAGTCATAGTGTAACTCTGCAACAGTTGCCATTGTCCTACTGTTATATACACTGGTGTTGCACTGTATACCGGTGATGTTTCAAACATGTCCCTACTGTAGGCCTTGTCTCCCACCATTATGTTACTCCCTGTGGACACATTCCACAATGACAGGATGTTAGTTATCTTGAAGGTGTCTGACATACCCTTCCAATACCCCATCATGGTCACCATTGTGATGCCGTGCATTTAACAGTAACAACACGTGCACATGTACAGCATGCATTCTGGGTAGGTGTGTTAGATGTGTGCATGGAATATACCATAGCCATTACATGCCCGGTGTATTGGCAAGCATCAACATAAACCATACTCACCAGCTACAGGCTGCTGCCTTGGTGGTATACTGGAGAGACCTACATAAGAGGGTGAGAGATGCAATGTCAGTGGCCACACCTGTGGCATTGTTACAGTGTGGGTGCAGTATTACAATACATTAACAGTACATGTCCACAATATTATCACATATGCACATCTGTTTATTGCTACTATGCAGCAACAAACTATATCTATGACATGTCAGATATGCATGATCTACCTGAACAGATGTGGATGTATACGCAACAGTGGTCTACTGATGTGCCCTGTGGCCTTACCTGCACGCTCCTCAGCTGGTGTGTGGGTAGCACCCATCTTCACAATGGTGTCTGGTAGTTATTGGCTATGCAGAAGGACAGGTGCCACAAGGCTGGCTAGGAGCTCCTCCACGTGTCAAAGGGGGATGGATGACATGCCCCCCCCTTTTGTGAGGTGATCCCCCTGGACTGCAGCAGCATGCCAATGGGCATTGAGAAGCAGGTCAAAACAATGATGCTGGACCTGCTCATAACTGCGATTGTGCAGTCCGACATCATTGACCCTGTGCACTAGGTCGTTCCAAAGGGTGGCCTGCTCCTGCTGCTCATGGGCAGCCCAGCAAAACAAGACAGGGTAGAGCTGAATTAAGTGGTTTACCACAATGTCATTCTCAGCAGCTAAGTAAGCCAGAAGCCTTCCATGTGACATCTTGCCTGAAAGACATAAAGATGGAAACAGGTGTGAGCAAGTCATGCAGCAAGGTTACCACAGTTCTTAATACACATCACTGTCACCCCCCCACACCATATCAGTGACAACAAACTATACACACAACTCAATAGGTATGGATACAGCTTAGCTACCAGTAGGACAGATATTGTATTGTACCACACTTTGTGCAATGTGTTTGTAGCCATGTTCCCTGTGTGGACACTATCACTGCTGGCCTGTTACAGACTATTCATCTGCATGCCATTGTCAGGGTCACTGTGTTTCCATATATGCCTGTGATATGCTTGCTATTTGATTGCTGCACATCTGACATTCTGTGTTATTGGGGATAGCTATGCATGCTGTTGGACATGTTCCAGGATTGTGTAGACTATTACTACCTACATATGTTCTATAACAGTGACACAATAGCATGTTTATGTACTATTGGCCAGAAGAATCACCTCTCCAAACTCATCTTCCCATGTTACCATGCCACATCACATGTGTGACCCACCCTGGAGCCTCCTCATGTACTGGTCCAGCAATACCTTCAGGTGGAACCAACTCAGAGGATGTTGTCCCCCCTGGGGGCACACACAGATATGATCTTGTCCCTCGAGGTCAGGTCCAGGGTCTGTTACATATTGGGCTCATGTGGGATGTGCTACATCACCTTGAGGCACCCAGTACACATTCACAGGGTCCACATGCTCCTCCTGCTCAGCCTCCAGGTGAGGCACCTTTGGGATGTGGACTGCTGTTGTGAGTAGCAGTGGGTGGGAGGCTTGTTTCCATTGTGTCCATATTGGGGTCCATGGGGCTTCCACATGACAGACCACATGCACACCATCCAGGGTGTTTATCCACCACATGTGTTACATATCACCCCTGTAGGCTGTCCTCTATATGTAACATCCCTGACCACCTCCAAAACTATACCTGCCATACTTCCCCAAATTTCCATTCCATACTTCACAGACAAGGGCAATGTGGTCCCAACAAGGAATTCACATGTGACATACCCATCCATGTTGCACACACTGACAGCTGTAGATATATGTGTGTAGTGCTATGTGTGCTCTTCCCTTGCACATAGCATGCAGCACTCTGGTGGTAATATAGGGGACATGTATTTACATACATATATGTTTGTGTGTGTGCTTCTATATATGTAGACGTGCAAATAGGTATATATCTATATATCTGTAGATATATATGATGTATATATGTGTTTATATATATGTCTACACATATACATACCTATATATGGGGTACATTCAGACATGAGGTCCACAATCTCACAACACCTTCCTGCACAGCTGCACTGTTCTGTCTTGCTACAACACAGACAGGTGCCACATATGGACACAGCCTGACATTAGGGGGTATATGTAGGGCCAGATTGCAAGTAACCCTATTACACACCTATGGCATTCCAGCATGCTACAATACAGGTTAACCTGAGTATCTTGCAAGATGTGTGCTGTGGAACCCACATGTCCATCATTATGGCATTACTTCCACCACCAGCTATTGGCCACAGTAATATACATGCTTCCCATTAAACAACGCACACTATGATGGCTTACATCTTATCATTCAGTGCTGCTCTGCACAGTTGACGGGTATGGCCCACTACCCACAGGGACAGACTCTATTGTCCTTAGCAGTTGTTCAGCTGAACATCATTGCAACAACAACACTTGATGGCACATATACATCATTCCATATCATCCATCCCATTATTATAGACCAAGTACTACAGTCAAGTACATGCATATATATGTCGCATAACTGTTGTGGGAATGATGTCTCTTCTGAATAGTTTGCTGGATGGATTTTTTTTGTTGTGTTTTTTTTATTTTTTGCCTTTCACTCACTCTCTCTCTCTCTCTCTATATATATATATATATATATATCAGTCTTTCTCTAGTAAATGGCTTGAGCTGCTTTGAATAGAATGCATCATGGATTTTTAGGTGATGCACATGATCAGGTGATGACCTCTGCACCAATCAGTGTCCTCCACTTGCTACCTGCATGCAGCATGCTGTGTAGTACTTCCAATTACCACTGTCATGGCAACCCACTACTATAAATCCCTACATCATGTGGGGGTGGTCCCTTTACTTTTCCTGTATGGTGGACATCCTTCCTGTGTTTGAATAGCAGTGTTACAGACAGCAGGTAACAATACCTCTTACAAGAGAACTTGCACACTGAGGCCAGCTACGTATTTGTAGGAGGTTCCAGAACTACAGACAGAGTGTGAATAGTGTTGTTGCATGCATTGTATAGCACCAGTGCTACAGGGTTTGTGTGTACATACTAGTTCAACTTGGAATACAGTCTGTCTGCATAGCTCTCAACTGTGTTCCTATCCACTTGATGGTCAGACCACCACACAGGTCTTGTGTCAGATATATCACTGGCAGTGTATGTGTTGAGTGCTATCAGTACATGGCTACATCCATTTCTGTGTCTAAGGTCATATTCCTGACTAAGGCTATGTTGCAGACTATCATGTAACACCAGCAACTTCTTAGTCTATAAAAACAGTATTTCACATATGGGCCTGTGTTCCAGACTCTGTCCTCCACCTACATACCAGGCTTTGCACATATGACATGCTGTCAGGGGTCATTATGTAGTGGGCTGTGAGTATGTCATGCTGCCATTCCTGCCATCAGTCCACTGCTGTTGTGGCCCCCACACATATTGTGGGGTTGGGTCTATATATGTCTGGGCTTATTCTATACAATACATGTGTGCCCTTATGCACTTCAGAGGCCAGTGTATGTAATAGTGGTATATGGCCCTGTATTATTCAGTCTATGCGGGGGATGCACCATAACTAACCTAGGCTGTTACAACATGTGGGGGGTATCAGCGGTAAGCTGCCTTAAGGTAACTGGATGTACATTGCCATACAATTCACCAGTAAATGCTGGCCTACTGCTTCCTGCCATACAGACTGTTCTGTTTGTCAGTGTGATTGTGATGATGTCAGTTATGCCTTGTTATGTAACAGATACATCCCATTGTGTCAGCTGAGGTCTTTACCCCTAGGGATTGGGTACAGTGTGTAGATAGAGGCTGCTGGACTATGCAGCTGCATTACTTGCTGTTGATTGATTGTTATCATGTGGGTCAGTCTGTCTTTACTATTCTACTACTTGAAGGCTACAGCTTGGACAGCAACATATGTAAACCTTTCCAGACTACTGTATTAATATAACTGTTTCACAGTTGCATTACTCTGTTTATATGTATGTTAGAGTTTAAACAGCTATATGGCATGGCATATACAACTGTAATAGTACACAAATAAAACTTTCCCATGTATGCAAACCTGTGTGTGGTGTTAAGTCCTTTGACTTCTCTGTGGGTATATGTTGCAGGCAACAATTGTCATTTGTATGGGTGGCTCATACAGTATCCAGTTGGTAAGGTGGCAACTGTAGGCATAGTGGCTGTTCCGTATTTTGTGCACCTTCTACATATGTATCTTCCTATACATATCTCTGTGTGTGTATGTGTAGTTACAAATATATATATATATATATATATATATATATATATATATATATCTGCATATATGTGTGTATGTTTATATATCTTAGGAATGTTGTTGCTTCCACACTGTCCACACCTATGGTATATATATATATATATATATATATATATATATATATATATATATATCTGCATATATGTGTGTATGTTTATATATCTTAGGAATGTTGATTGCTTCCACACTGTACATTCCCTATGGTAGCCAGACTGTACTGCATGACATGTTACTGATACCAGCCTGACATTATACAGGTGGGATGGAGTACTGTCAACATCTTGTTCTCATGTTGTGTCAGGTCCTGGTTATGGATTTTGCAACAGTTGGTATTGTATTGCAGGACAGATGTGTTTAGCTGTGGGGGAGAATATCTATACGTACAAGACGTATGTTGTTAGGATCCCGTTACCCCATTAACGGTGCATGTGGACATATATGTGGACAATATACCTTTATGTATGTATATACCTATATATATATATATATATATATATATATATATATATATATATATATATATATATATATATATTTATATATATATATATATATATATATATATATATATATATATATATATATATATATATATATATATATATATATATATATATATATATATATATATATATATATATATATATATATATATATATATATATATATATATATATTTATATAAATATATATATATATATGTGTGTGATTGTGTGTGTGTATATATATATATATATATATATATATATATATATATATATATATATATATATATATATATATGTATAGATACACACACACACACACACACACACACACACACACACACACACACACACACACACATACATGTACATATTTAAATGCATTTCCTGTACTGTTGAATGACTGGGCTGGATGATATGTTTGTGAAAACATCAGGAGTATGTAGTTCTGATATGGCTTAGTGGTAAATCACTTTAGCTATTGTGTGTAGGGTCTTTGGTTTGAGCCTCACAAAGGCTGTTTCTTTTGTTGCTGGGTAGAACAAGGGCCGTTGGATATAGAGTTATTAAGGCACTTTTAAGCAGTTGTAAGCGGGTTTGCATAGAGGTAAGCACTGCTAACTTCTGGCTACAATTTCTTATACTGATTTAGCTTCTCAATTGATTAACCTTTTCTAGGCATTACTTATCCCCATGCAAACAAGCTTAAACCCACTTACTGCTGCTTAAAAGTGCTTACTCCCGCTTACCCCTGAGCTAATTTCTTTAAAAAAATAAAAAAGGGTTGATAGGAAAATGGTGAAAAGGGATCCCAAAGAGGGAAAGACAGTAGGGAAAATAGCTAGGGAAGTGCAGGAAGAGTGTAGGGAAGGTCCATAGCTGCCATTTCTTCTACAGCAACAGCTGTGCATATACCCTGAATTTGGAGGTAGAGTTGGATACTCAAACCCCTGAGAGAGGGGTGAGGACAACAATGATATGCTGTGATACCAATTAGACCAGATTACATGCATCCAGTGGACACGTGTGTGAAATGGACAGCTATGTATGGGGCGATTTGTTGGGGGGAACAGATTGCCCCTTTTTTTTCAGCTGAGAGTGGGATGCTGGGGAGGGATAGTAGGTATTTTTGGGGAGGTAGGTTGGATCGGTTAACAGACAAGACAAGCAAGACGCATACAGGTGCAGTATATAACACATGTGAGGGGTAAACACCTTGATGGGAAGGGGTGTTGGGAAATCGGAAGCCCATGAGCCCATTAATGGAAACAGTGGGACTGAGGTCTCCACCCCTGGGCAGTCACCACTGCACATCCACAACACAAAGGTGGCTGTGCTGGGGGCTAAGTCGGAGAGCCAGGCCAACCATCTAGTCATGACAAGTGGCCCTCGAGATGGTGAAGCAGATCTCTAAACTGCTGACTGAGCTCACTACTCACCGTGACCTGGACCTGGCGATGAGTGACAGGTTCCTGTCCACGCCCGCTCCCGGGGGGGCAAGCCCCATCCCATAAGGTGGTTCCACCTGAAATTTGTGCAGGACCAATGGACGAGGAGGTCCCGGGTTGGCCCTCAGATGTGCGGGTGCCCGGTGCCATGGCCAGCTGAGGTGGGACAGGTGGGTCTGCTGGGACCAGCATTCCCATACGTGCTATGGTCTTTATGTTTTATCAACATATGTGGGTTAGTAATAGTCAACACATTCCAGGATTAGGTATAACACCATGCATAGATATTCCCATTAACCCAGACACCACATATGGAACAGTTGCATAGCAAACAGAACACATGCATATATGGGACCACAGTGGTAATTACAACAGCATGCAGGTACAATGATGGCACCATGCCACCAATGTTGGAGTATTTCAACATAGCACATGCATAGAAACAGACTTAAATAATTATCAAACAATAGGACATGTGTCCCAACATTACAGTGAAGTCATCACGTACCAATTGAGTTGGGTATATAGTTTATTGTTGCAGATATGGTGGGGCGGAGAGAAAAATGTCAATTAACAACTAGTATATTCCTGTAGTTTGCATTACTTTCCTAGTCAGTGCTGTTATCTGTACCTTACAAGTATTTCTACACTACCCTATTGCCTTAGTTTGGACAGTGATATGGCTGTCTACAACTATAGCCATGAACTGGTTTTACCTGCAGTATACACCTCTTACCTGGTATACCTTTGGAGGAATTGTATGTTATCACTAACTAACTATTTCTACACATAATCGCAGATTCCAGGTTGATGTTATGCACATACCTGTCAATCTCATTTTGCACAGTCTCTGGCCATGTCTTGACCACATGCAGGTGAACCAGGACATATGTACACTATTGCTCTCTTCAACCTTTAGTGACTTACAATACTCTTATACAGGATTTCCTAGACAGTTATATCTTAACAATTAGAAAATATTTAAAAGTTAAAACAATGTGTACTTATGTGAGAAAATATTTAAGGGTACATACAACCCCATAAATTTCTGCATCAACTTTTAATAAGGGGTTTAGTGGGAATGACTTCATTTAAGCCAGGAAAACATGCTGCATTAAGTTTAATTTGCCATTTAATTTCCCTTTCTCCCACAAGGGTTTTGATGTTACCACCCCTGGGGTTCGGTTTCACAATTTCCAAAATGGCAAACTTATAATTACAGCAAATGTTGTTACTTTACTCAAATTTTTAAGATTCATTATATTTTCATATTTACATATTAATAAATTTTCATATTTACATATTTAATACATTTAACACAGTATTTTTATACATATACTTTTATAATAATGATAGTATATATTTGAATCAAGTTATGAAATGTTATTTGTATTATTGATTGGAGACAATATTTCATTCACTATATATTGATATATTTTAAATGTATTTTAAATCAATTTGAATTGATCAAGAGTAGGATGTAATTAAGTATTTTTGAAATATGTTGACATTAGATTTATGTTACATTTTACAAATGGTGTCGGATAATGTATATTTGGAAGAGCTTTGTATTGTGGCTTTAAGTGTAAAAGCACAATTATTCTATTAGCAAAGACTTTTGGTGGTTTTTTAAGTATTTAAATTCTGAATCTAACCACCATTCTTGTTCTGATGAAGTGTATGGACATACATGAAAGCGCTTAACCAGTGTAGTGCTTTTTTCTGTTTGTTGGTTGCAATAAAAGCTGTATAAAAATAAGTATTTGGATCGTGGCTACATCCTTGGGGAATTAGTGCTGATTATTGCTATTATTATTACACATTTTACCTTCCATTTGTATCCCTGATTCCTGTGTACATATACTGTATGGATCACCTGTATTATCTGTGGACTTTGCAACATTATGACACTGATACCTCACACCTGCATTTAATGCAGTACTCCAGTTCACAAATATATGTTATTTAGTAGGTTATGCAACTAAATATATTGGTCATAAAGTGATTTGACATGGAAAATGGAAAGTATTGCAGTGAGACTCGAACCGGGAATGACTGCTCAAAAGGTGAATACTCTGCCCACTACACTATTGCTGTACTGCTTCATTTGCATATATCTTGCTTTTTATCCTCTTCTGCCAGTTTAAGCTGCATTAACCATAGCTAAGTGATGGACAAACTCTCGCACGGTGCTGCACCTATGGTTAAATTTAATCTGTTTCATAAAAAACAATACATCTTTGTATTTGTTGTTTTAACTATAGCTCTTGTACACGTGGGGGAATGTTGCTGGGGTATGTGTACACCTATGAGGGGTCTCACTCATTCTTTTATGACTTGTCTGCTGTTCTTCATTGCAGGGCATGCATATTCTGAGATCTGTGCTCTCAGACATGCCCCCTGCAGTCTTACACTCAGATACGCCCCCTGCACTCTTACATGCTAAGCTTCTGGTGTCATTCTAAGGGGATCCAGTATCTGTCTGCCTGAGATGACATGATCGACAAACCACAATGATTTGCCAGAGATGGCCTGCACCTGTCGCCCCTGGGATTCCAGATTCTGGCTAAGGCTCTAGCCACCCCTATAGTGCCTTTTTTAGGCAAGGCTCAAATGGCAAATTCACCACCGTAACAGGTACAAGCAAGCAAAATCAGAGGGTATTGCTACTCAATGCTAGAAGTGGAAACCTCAAAATGCACTCACTCGAGGCACTCCTTAAAATGGAGAACATCAACATCTGTGCAGTGACAGAGACCTGGTTCAAGGCTCCAGAGAGTACCCCTGCATTACTAGGCTATAATTCATACCATACCTTTCGGCCACCTAAGCTGAACTGAAACACTAAAGGCGGAGGCATGTCCATATTCATTAAAGATATCCACACCTCCAGGCTAGTGGCTCAGCATAATGCATCTGAGATTATCCACGTGCAACTAACTCTGGGCAAGACCGCAATCCAAATTGTAGCTTGCCACTGATCCTCCATCATGCCCCAGGATTCCCACTCCTCATTTCTTGATACACTGGAAAATATTAGGGTACAACCTAACACCCTAATAATGGGCGATTTCAATTACCCCACCATTAACTGGGAAAACTACTAATGTACTAACTCTTGTGCTCAATGTTTTGTGAAATTCATAAATTCCAGTGCCTTGGATCAACTTATCCCCACCAGGGGCAGCAATATCCTAGACCTGGTTATTACCAACATGGGCAACCGGTGCTCCGCACCAGAGGTCAATTCCTCGTTCGTCAGATCCGACCACAAGCTAATCACCCTAGACATCCACATCCCTCCCCCATCTCCCATTAGGGAAACCACCATAATTTCTCCAAAGCCAACTTCACGCTTCTTAAGACAGAAGTAGCAAACTTCACGATGCCCATGCTGATGGACAATAGAGGTATGACTGCTAAATCCTACACAAATGCACTTTATAAGCACTTACACGAGTGCATGGATTGTGCAATCCCTAACAGAACCAAGATGTTATCCTCCAAAAAAAGGAAGCCAATATGGTGGTCCCCTGCCATAAACTAATTCTACAACAGAAGAAAGAAAATGTTGCAAAACAGAGTAAAATCCTATGATTGGAGGAACTCCCTGGTCAGCCTCAGTAAGAGGCTGAGATCACTCATAAAATCCTCCAAAACTAGTTACGAAAACAAAATAGCCACTGACTCAAAAGACAACCAAAAAGCATTCTATAGCTATGTCAAGAATCTCAATGGCAACACTCAGATCTGCTCTGAGTTACAGCACAATGGCACTAAATATACAGAACCAACTGATATTGCCAACATCCTGGAAGATAGGTTCAGTGCTAACCTTACCCCCTCTCATCCCCTAAAGGGCCCATCTCTATACCGGAAGAATTCAAAGTTCCTGTAATCATGGCTGCACAGGTAAAAAACACACTCTCCAAAGCCAAGAACACAGCATCCATGGGACCTGATAACATCCCAGGCTGCATTCTACATGAACTACAGAACGAACTGGCTCCCCACCTAAGTACCATGTTCAATCATAGCCTCGCCTCAGGCTATGTGCCCACTGAATGGTGAACAGCAACGGTTATTCCCACTCCACAAAAGGAGAGCCACCACGGACCCCATTAACTACCAACCTATTAGCCTGATGAGCCTGGTCTGCAAGGCTATGGAATGTATCATCATGGAACATATAAACAATAAAATTGGTAATCTCCAAACTCAGGACCCCACCCAGTTCGGATTTGTAAAAGGCAGATAATGTCTCCTAAACCTGATAGATTTCTTCAAAGTGGTCACCAAAGCAGTAGATGAGGGTAAGGTGGTTCACACAGCCTATCTAGATCATGCCAAGGCTTTCAACACCATCCCCCACTCTGGAATTATAGATAAACTCACTAAACTAGGTATAAATCCCTATGTCACAAGATGGGTTGCCAACTGGCTCACTGACAGAACCCACACTGTGAAAGTAGCAGACTCAAATCCAACTTCAGACTAGTGACAAGTGGAGTACCACAGGGTTCAGTCCTGGGTCCTCTCCTGTTTGGTATCTACAGGCTAACACAGAAGGTCTTTGGATAATGAAGTTCACAGATGACTGCAAACTAGGAGCCATAATCAAAACTCCAAAAGATGTAGACATCCTACAAAAGGGCCTCGCTGAGACAGATGCCTGGTGTCAAAGCCATGGCCACAAGCTCAGTGCCAAAAAGTGCATTGTCATCACTTTTAGTAAAAACTCTGTACCCATGAACTACCACATAGGCGGTAGTCTACTTAACACCGAAAGTGTGATGAGACCTTGGGACACAGGTGGACAGTAGTCTCTCCTTTGATAATCACATTGCCACAGTAGTCAGGAAATCCTTCTACATGACACACCTCATCACAAAAGGTTTCTCATCCAGGAAAAAAGAGGTAATTGTTCCCCTCTACTCATCACTCATTAGACCCATTATAGAGTGCAACGCCCCTTTTGGTATGTACCTCACAAGACATCTACATCAACTGTAAAGGCCGCAGAAATACCTCACAAAGAGGATTACCGGCCTCAAACAGATGCCTTAAGCAGATTGTCTCAAAAACCTGCAGCTTTACTCCATCGCATATCGCCTACTCAGAGGTGATCTCTGCCTAACACACAAAGCTATGTCAAACCTAGAGCTTTTGGACATGCTCCACTTAAAGAAATCCCAATCCCTCCAAGCTACATGCTCTAGGGACCTAAACCTTGTCACCACAATAAACAGAACATGCTGGAGGGATAGATTCCTGTCCCAGAGACTTCCCATACTCTGGAACAAACTACTTATCTATATCAAACAGAGCTCCTCATTAGCACTCTTCAAGAAAAATCTTGATGATTGGATGGGAGATAGGAAATTCACCCCAGGGATCACTTCTGTGGCTCTGCTCGACAGTGGCACAGGAAAATCATTTTCTTGGGTGGCGAAAGCCAGGGTACCTTTTGGCTAGGCTTATATAGGCCCTAGGGCCAATAGCTTACTACCTACCTATGAACCTATGAACTTATGTAAAATTAGGAGCTCAGGCAGTGTGCCTTCATTAATATGCATAGCACGCTGCTGTCCTGCTCCTAAATGGCCGCTTCCGTGCAGGACTAAGCCATGATACAGAATCAGAATTGCCTAAACATAGTAAAGCCTTGCTGAGTCTAATTATGGTGGGCGCCAAAAAAAGCTATTAGTAAAAAATGGAAGTCAAAGTCTAAACGAATTTTACTAGAAGTAGCAAATATAGTAACAGAGATAAAGCAAATGGAATTGTGATCTTTAGAAAAAGGTAGGAGCAAATTTCATAGAAAAAAATGGGAACTGTGGGATCAATACATGCAGAGGAGGAATGAGGTTTAAAAGAAGGCAGGACTAAAATGAGGTATGTAATGTTTGACAATGACTGGATAGATTATAAGTGATGTATAATGTTTGCAGCTACAATTGTATTAACATGGTTTGTAATGTATAATGTTTGCAATTGAAATTATGTCAGTATTGTTTGTTTTCATTTATACAAATGTAAGATTGCCTGTGTCATACATGATAATAAAGATGTTTCTTTTATAAAAAGTAATACTAAAAGTGTACCTTGAATTAAAAAAAAAGAATATGTAAAATTTTAGTCACATTCTTCAGTTTTTCTGCTTCAGTCATAAACTAGTCTACTTTTCATTCAAATTACTCTCTTTTTGTTAAACACTTTTAAATAATGCATGTGACTGACTTTCTCCAAACACATTTGAAAAGAAAAATCTTTTTAAGAACAGCAACAGCATAATTTTAATGTTCATAACACCTGGAATACATATCAGCTCAGTCAGTCCTGCTGGCTTTGTCATAGGGTCATAGATTTATACTAGGCTAATGACCACCAGGGTCTTTACAAACCTAGCCATGCAACACAACATTTTTTTCCCAGAGATCCTTGGACACCTATATGATGGGGTTTGTTATTAAAGATGTAGCTATAGGTTATGTGGAGGGGGATATGTTAGTTGGGGATTAATCTGTTTATTACAAAGGCATTTGACACAATACCCCACTCGGGCATCATAGATAAGCTATCCAGCTTAAATATAAACCCCTATGTCACAAAATGGGTCGCAAACTGGCTCAAAGACAGAACCCACAGAGTGAGAGTTGCTGGAGCCATGTCAGACTCGAAACCGGTCACAAGTGGCATCCCACAGGGTTCTGTCCTGGGACCACTCTTGTTCGGTATATACTTTTCCGAGGTACAGGCAAACGTGGGAGGACTATGGCTCACCAAGTTCGCAGACAACTGCAAACTGGGTGCCATAATCGACTCTCCAGCTGACACAAACATCCTTCAAAAAGGTCTCACAGAGACAGATAACTGGTGCCAGCACCATGGTTTAAAGCTAAATGCCAAAAGATGTATAGTCATACCCTTTGGCAAAAACAATGTGCCCACAAATTACCACATAGGTGGAAACCCATTAAGTACAGAGAAGGTTATTGGGGACTTGGGGACCCAAGTTGATAACAATCTCGCCTTTGAAAACCACATTGCCAAAGTGCTTAGAAAGACCTTCTACATAGCCCACCACATCACGAAGAGTTTCACATCTAGATCAAGAGAGGTAATCGTGCCCCTTTATTCATCCCTCATCAGGCCCATCATAGAATACAATGCCCCTTTTGGGATGTACCTTACCCGACACCTGCAGCAATTAGAAAGACCCCAAAAGTATCTCACCAAGGGGATCAAGGGTCTCAAACAGATGCCATATGCTGCTCGGTTAAAAAAACTCCAGCTCTACTCAGTTGCATACCGCCTACTTCGAGGCGATCTATGCCTGACATACAAAGCTATGTCAAATCCAGAATTAATGGACATGCTCCACCTCAGTAAATCTAAATCCCTTACAGCCACATGCTCGAGGGACTTGAACCTCAGCACAGAAATAAATAGAACTTGCTGGAGGGACAGGTTCATAACCCAGAGGCTCCCTTCCACTGGAATAGAATTCCAGTTCATGTGAGGCAGAGCACCTCACTGAATCTCTTCAAGAAGAATCTCGATAGGTGGATGGGGGATCGTAGGTTTGTCCCAGGGATTACTCCTGTGTCACTATTAGACAGAGGCACAGTAAACTAAACCTTAAAAAGGGCACAGTATACTCAAATCAAGGGGTGGCGTAAGCCATACAGAATCGGGCTAGGCTTATAATTGCCCCAGGGCAGATAGCCTAGTATGAACCTATGAACCTATGAACCTATTGTTAGCCTCTGACCATCAGAGACATGGGGGCCAGACTAATGGTGATTTTGAGATTTCCCATCCAGGGACCAAGGTTTCTTTTGAATAGGGTCGGGGATGAACTCTGCTTCACATAGATGATGATGCTTATTTCATAGCAAGGGGATCCTTTGAGACACATATCAATCCCTCCACGAGGCTCTATTTATGTTGCAGACAAAGTACAAGTCCTTGGATCTAGCATTTCTATTGCTGTTTGTCTTGCAGATGTGCAGGAGATCCATCACAGCTTGATCTGAGGATGCCTTATATGCCAGGAATTGATCACCTCTTAGTAACCACTAGGAAAATGTGTACAGAGAGAGGACCTTAAGGTGATCTGTGTAGGACAGGGTATTCATACCTTGGATTCGACCTTTGTTGACATTCCAACTTTTGCAAGTGCCTGCTTAAGTATATGCTAAAGGGGCATTGTACTTATCTATGGGTTTGATTAGGGCTGAGTAGAGTGGTACTATTATTTCCTTGGATCTGAATGCCATACCTTTGCTTATGATTTTGGTGAAATAGAATTATTTTTTTTTTGCTTTCTTGGCTATGTGTTGCTTGAATTGCAAATTACTGTCTACATAAGTTCCTAGATCCCTGACTATCAGGTCAGCTCCTACGGGTGTTTTATCAATGAAAATAATTAAATCAGGTGGATAATTTCCCAAAGGGCAACTATAATGTATTTCTTTGCCTCGAGTTTTAACCTGTGGCTGTGGCACCAGTCATTTCTTTGTGTTAGACCCTCTTGTAGGATGTTGGAGTCTTGGGGGAATATGTAATAGTTCACAGCTTACAGTCATCTGTGAACTTGGTGAGCCAGAGGCCTTTGTCATTAGCCTTGACTTCCAAGAAGTAGATGCCAAACAGAAGTGGACCAAACAAAGAGCCCTGAGGTACTTCGCTGGTGACTGGTCTCTTGGTGGGGGTGGTCTCACCAATCCTGACTTCTTAGGTCCTATCTATGAGTTAGCTGGCAATCCACTGAGTTACGTAAGGATTTATACCTAGTTCTGAGAGTTTGTCGACAATCCCCGCGGTTGAGTGGCATTCGAAAGACATGGTTAAATGGGCATGCCTTCATTGAAGGTTGGGCATTGAGCTGGCACCTCGGCACCATAAAAATCTACTGCCAATCACTAGCAGACTGGAGTTCCGCTGTGGCGACCCCTAACCAGGAAAAGCCAAAAGAAAAATGACAAACAACCTGAGTATGGTATTGTATCGAACAATACCATGGTCACAGTAGGCAGTATGCTCCATTTTCCCTTCATCCGTAGCCATGGTGACTCTCTCAAAGAAGTCTACCAGGTTAGGTAGCAATACCTTCCCTTAACAAAGCAAAACCGGGATGGATCAAGTGGTAGCCAATGTGCTTGTTGATCATTTCCTTGATAATTTGTTCCATGGCTTTGCATATTAGACTTGTCAGACTGTTAGTTCCCAGGGTGAGTTGATGGTCCAGCTTATGAAGAGGGATGACCATCCATTGTGATCTTCCATTCATCTGGCTCGTAACCTGTTTTGTGGCTGTAGTTGAAGAATGCCTTAAGTGATCCTGCTAGGTCATGTTATAGGTTACTTAGAAGGTAACTGAAGATATTGTCAGGGCCCACTGAAGCAGTGTTTTTGGCCTTAGAAAGCTCCTTCAGGACCTGCTGCCTGTTGATAGCTGAGGGGGAGGGATATGCTAGAAGGGATTTCAAAAGGGGTAGTTGGGGGGAGTAGGGGGTGAAGTTAGAGCTAAATTAATCAGCCAGTAGATTTGCTATGTTACCTTGGTCAGTGAAAGTTGTACCATTTACCACTGATTTTGCACACTGCTGAGTATTACCTTAACATTCTTGACATAGCTAAAGAAGGCTTTGTGACTGTCTTTAGCTTGGGAGGATTGCCGTTAGCTTGGCAGGTTATCCTGACCTCTGTCTAGAGTATTTGTTAGTCATCTCATCCCTGTCAACTTTTCAGATTTTCACAGAATGACCACATTTTTGCCTCAAATTATTGGTCTGTTCCTCATAAAATGTGTGGTTTTCTGTCAAATCACTGGGGTGATCTGTGGACTGAAGTCACAAAGTAATGACATATATTTAAGTTTCAGACTTCATATCCTTCACAAAATGCATACTAACACAAATCCCGTTATTCTAGAAACTAAGTTTATAAGAGTAATATTTAAACTCTGTCTCTGTTTTTGGGCCTTTGCCCCCCCCCCCCCATTATGTCAGGCTTTGTCCAGATTCATTAAATTAAGAGGTTAAGAGGTATGGTTATCTTAGAGTGAGATTTATTCCCCCATCCATTGTTCAGCCTATTCTGAGAAGTCCCCTTTGAGTTTGGAATCAAGAGAGGACTTCCCTTTGACTCAAGGTCTCTTGCCTTTTTCACTTACTTTGAACTCACACAGAGTGTTCTCCCCCTCACTATAGGCCTTTTGCCTTGTACATTTCAGGTCACTGTTAAAAAAAAGTGCAGCCTGTGTGAACCACTCCTCATACACTGCTTACAGAAGTACGCAATAGTACCCCTACAGATCAGTAATTGGGAAGTACTCTCAAAGGACAGAGTCAAATTTTGCTCCTTGTGTCTGTAACCATTATGCCAGTCCCCTTTCCATAAAATTGTCTTAACTAACTCTCTCTCTCTCTCTCTCTCTTTACTTTTCATTGCAGGATGTTCTTCATTCCACATTGCTGCAGTCCTAACTATTGGGTAGTCCGCTGTCCAGTCGGCCCGAATACCAGAGTATATGGCTGACGTCGGTCAGGGCGCATTAGACTGACGTCAGTACGTCAGGGTACTAATGCGCATGACCGACGTCATATCCTCAGTCTTTTTTGCCGCATGGTCCGATGCAGAAGCAGTTTTGCGAGTGCAGGTTGGCGTTCTGAAATTTTCTGAAGTCGGAGTTTCAGACCGAATCAGAGTTGGCTAAGTACCCGTTGGGAACATTTTGGTTTTTCTTGCCTCAGTATTTAACCGGATGTCAGAAAAAGTGAATAACTGTATTTCTTGTGGGAAACAGATACCTCATAGGGATTACCATACTTTGTGTATACCTTGTTTAGGGCCTGAGCACGACGTTGTTGGATGCCGCTCTTGTGCTAGGTTTAACAAACGCACTATTAAGAGAAGGTTAGACTGTGCCAGGTTAGTGTTTGGAAAGCGTTGCAATTATAAAATGCCGTCGGATGCTCCGACGCCGCTTCCAAGAAGCGCAAAGACAACAGCGAAGCCTAGGGTTGATGAACCGGCAGTCCCGGACGTCGGTTCTTTAGAAGGCTCAGTGGAGCCAGAGGTTTTGCCAGGAGTTTCTTCGGAGTCTCAGGCAGAGACTTTACTGTTACAGGATGTGCCTTCTCAGGAGGTAGGCCAGGCTGAGGGGCTTCTCAGGTAACTGTTCTTCCCTCTCTTCCCAAGGGAGTTAGAGCCTCTCCTTCTGTTTCCAAAACTTCTTTGAGAGGTAGGCCAAGTTTAGCTTCAGTGGGGGCTTCTCCTAGCACTTCAGGTTCTGTGCCTAAGAAACATATGCTTAAAATGGCAGAAGATTTGATTACTATGATTAGAGGTTCTATGCCCCCTCCTGATAAGAGGCCTAGGGTGGAACCTGAGTTTGATAGTTTTGAACAGTGTTCAGAGGCTTCTGACACTTCTGCGGAAGATTTGCAGGAGTATCCTCCTTATTCTGATTCTGATGTGGATGATTCCACTCCTACAGCTTCTCCTCCTGAGGATTTCTCATTTTCAGAGACTCTGCATTCCATGAGGGAGCACTTTAAATGGGAAGGCCAGGATTACTCTGATTCAGGAAAAGGCTTAGGGAATTCTTGTTTTACCCCAGCATAGGCCCTTAGCTATACCTCCTGTGTTGAATGTGGTGGAAGATGTTTTGCAGAGGCTTCCCTGAACCCTGATTCTTTGCCTCCTGCTCCTGTTAAACCTGATAGGTACTATAGGGTGCCTGAAGCTCATAAGTATCTTTTAAGAGTCCTAGGGCAGACCGTAAACTGTTTCTCAGGGACCTAAAGGTGTTAAGGCCTCTGTGGTTAAAACCCTGTTCCCACTGATAAAGAGGCAAGGGCTTTGGATAGATGGGGAAAGAAAGTGTATACTTCTTCCACTTTAGCCATGAGGGCGTTGAATTGTCAGTTTCACATGCTAAAATATCAAAATTATCTCCTTTCACAACTGAAATCTAAGGTGGATGCTTTGGCGGAAGGTATTGAGTGTAAAGAGTTGCTAGATTTAGTTCATGTGTCTGAACAAGTGGGTAAGCATTCTTTGCAATGTGGTTTTGATGCTGTACAGGCCTCCTCGAGGGTGGCTGCCACTAGTTCTGTTCTTCGCAGGCATGCCTGGTTGAGGGATCAGAATTTAGCTGAGCATGTTAAGACAAGGATTTTGGATGCTCCTTTACAGTCTGATGTGTTGTTTGGTTCGCCTGTGGAAGCAGTTTTAAAGAAAATGGAGGACAAAGCTAAGTCTATGCAAACTGTTAAAGATTTTTGGCAGGTGCAGCCACCGAAGTTTAGTAGAAATTGGCCTACTAAGGGATGGACATATCCTGCTTATGATTCCCAGTCTAGGGGTAGGTCTAGACGTGGTAGGGGCAGAGCTCAAGGTTCTTTTAGGCCTAGAACAGGAGTTCACCTGCTCAGACTTCTGGTGAGGGCAGGGTCAGTCCTTTCGTAAACAGACCCAATGACCTGCCTTTTCAGCTGCCAGTAGATTCTCGTCTGGCAGCTCCTTTGGGAGGAAGACTGTCTCTTTTCAAAGAAAATTGGGATTTAATCACTCAAGACAGATGGGTGTTGGATATCATTCACCACGGTTACAGGTTTTATTTCCATACATTGCCCCTTTCAAAGGCATGCCAGACGTTCCTCCTCCACAAAGGAAAGAGGCTCACAAGCAAATTTCTCTGTTACTCCAAATAGGGGCCATTCAGCCAGTCCCTGTATCAGAAAGGGGCCTAGGATTTTATTCTCGCCTGTTCCTAGTACCAAAGAAGGGGAATACGTGGAGACCAATTTTGGATTTATCTATCCTCAACACTTATCTGGACATTCCAAAGTTCAAGATGTTGGCGTTACAACAGCTTTTACCTCTGCTGGGCAAAGATCACTGGATGGTAACTTTAGATCTCAAGGAAGCTTACCTTCATGTGCCTATAAGACTAAGTTGCAGGAAGTATCTGCGTTTTCGAGCTGGAAATTCTCATTATCAGTTCTCTGCATTGCCCTTTGGCTTATCTACTGCAGAGTATTCACAAAGGTTCTGGCTCCAGTGATAGCTTACTTCAGGCTAAAAGGAATTCAAATCTATCCTTACTTGGACGACTGCCTGATTCTGGCTCAAGAAAAGGAAGACCTTCTACAGCATCTGGAATATGTTATAGCAGTGCTAAGATGCCTAGGGTATTCTGTGAACGAAATAAAGTCCAGTCTAGTACCCTCTCAAGACATGTGCTTTCTGGGTGTGAGACTGAATACAGCAGCCCAGATGGCCTTTTTAACCCCGGACAAACAAAAGAGTCCATCCCTTTACTTCCATCAACTATCTCATCAGTCCGTGCTGACTGCAAGGACAGTCCTTCAAGCATTAGGGTTCATGGCATCTTGTATTCTGGTGCTTCCCAATGCCAAACTGCATATGAGGAAGCTGCAATGGTATCTCAAAAATGTATGGACACAGCACTGCCAGGATTTGGACACTGTCATTCAAATAATACCTTGCCTTCAAAAAGAATTTTTGTGGTGGGCTCAGGAATGTCACCTAAACAAGGGACTCTCTGTGACCCGGCCAGAGGCGAGTCAGATTTTAACGACAGATGCCTCGGACATTGCTTGGGAGCTCATCTAAATGGAAAGTGGATACAAGACAAGTGGCCTGCCAGACTACAGCATCTACATATCAACATGAAGGAGATGTTAGCAGTCCAGTTTGCATTAATGGCTTTCAAGGAGTTACTTCTTCCAGGGCAGGTGTTGATTCTAACAGACAACACAACTGTCATGTGGTACATCAACAAACAAGGGGAACACATTCTTATCCTCTATGCAGGCAAGCAATGATTTTATGGGAGACTGCTCAGCTTGCAACTAACTCTTCAGGCAAGGTTTCTGCCGAGCACAGAACTCCTTAGCAGATGTGTTAAGCAGACAAATCATGGATCCCCACAGTGGAAACTGGATCTTCATGTATTTCAGAAATTGACAGTGTCATGGGGAACTCCAGACATAGATCTGTTCGCTTCTCCACTAAACCACCAGCTGCCAAAGTTTTGCACAAAGGGGTTTCATCACACAGCTTGGAAAGTGGATGCTCTTTCTTTCAGTTGGAAAAATCTTCATGTGTATGCCTTTCCACCTCTGCCTCTTCTTCCAAAGGTGCTCTTAAAGGTCAGACAAGACAAGCCAAGGATGATTTTAATAGCTCCAGATTGGCCTCGGCAACACTGGTACCCACTACTAAGGAGTCTGGTAAGGAAGCCTCCATGGCCTTTACCTTTAATTCCACATCTGTTATCTCAGAAGGACGGTCATCTGCTCAATGTCAAGCTTCACTCACTTCATCTAACAGCCTGGCATATTCTGTGTTGAAACACAGCAGGTCTCAACTTCCTCAACAAGTTTTAAATGTGATTATGGAAGCTAGAAGACCTAGTACAAGGAAAGTGTACGCAGAAAAATGGAAGAGGTTTTAATTTGGAGTACAGCAAAGAATTTGGAGATTTCTGAGCCTAATTTGAATGTGGCTCTTCAATATCTTACTGAGTTATTGGACAAAGGTTTGTCCTTCTCTTCCATTAAGATTCATGCTGCAGCAATTTCAGCTCACTATGATTGTGACCCACCATTGTTTTCGCATCCTTTGTTCAAGCAGTTTCTTAGAGGGGCAAAGAATATAAGACCCCACGTAGAGCTCCTACTCCTGCTTGGGATCTCAATTTTGTGTTGGAAAAACTTACTCTACAACCTTTTGAGCCTGCGGCTACTGCTGAATTGAAATACTTGTCATGGAAGACTGCTTTTTGTTGGCTATTACTTCTGCAAGAAGGGTGTCTGAGTTGCAGGCCCTTATGGCAGTAGAGCCCTTTTGATTTTCCATAAGGATAGGGTATCATTACGTACTAATCCTTCCTTTATGCCTAAGGTGGTTTCTAGTGTGGCTTTAAACCAAACTATTCATTTGCCTACTTTTTATGCAGACCCCCAAAATAAAGGGGAAAAGATTTTGCACACTTTAGATGTACATAGGCAATTGCGTTATTATTTAAGCAGGACTAAGGATTTTAGGCAGTCTCAGCAGTTGTTTGTTTCTTTTGCTTTGAGTTCAGGGCAAGCCTGTGTCAAAACAAACTATTTCTAGGTGGATTGGGTTTTGCATTGCATTTTGTTATTCCCATCATGGCAAGGAGATTCCAGCTGGGATTAGGCCTCATTCCACTAGGGCTACTGCCACTTCAACAGCATTTCTAAGGGGGGTGGCAACTAAGGATATTTTGGAGGCAGCTACTTGGAGTTCAGTGCATACTTTCTCTAAGCATTATCACCTTCCTCTCTACTCTACGTCTAGGGCTGGTTTTGCCACAGCTATTTTGCAAGGCATGTTGTCAGCTCCTGCTTCTTTATGATTTGCCAGCCTCCCTTACCTCTGCTTTGGGATTCTACCCAATAGTTAGGACTGCAGCAATGTGGAATGAAGAACATAGTACAGTTTTGTACCTACCATAAATGTAGATGTTCGAGGATCCACATTGCTGCAGTCCAATTTACCTCCCTCCTTCCCTCTGTGTTTAGGGGTGGTTGTGTAGGTGAGGTTATATGCTGATATTTTTGTATATATTTTTGTATATATTGTACATATTTCTGGTGCAGGTATATTGGGCCTTGTCTTTTTAGGGTCTTCTGACATCTGGGGCAAGAAAAGACTGAGGATATGACGTCGGTCATGCGCATTAGTACCCTGACGTACTGGCGTCAGTCTAATGCGCCCTGACCGACGTCAGCCATATACTCTGGTATTCGGGCCGACTGGACAGCGGACTACCCAATAGTTAGGACTGCAGCAATGTGGATCATCGAACATCTACATTTATGGTAGGTACAAAACTGTACTTTTTGCTGCAGGCCCTGCCTTGACAACTGACTCCAGTGCCTTGGGACTTTCTTCTCTCTCTCTCATATACCACCTAACTATGGTCATTGTCAGGTGGTAGCCTGATTTTAATTTAAACTACTTCTTTCTGATCATAACCTGAGGAATTTTAATATTTTCAGGCATATGTTTTTAATTCTTTTGACTGTGGTTTATACTGGCAGGTAACTGCCTATGGCTACACCTCATGTAGACAACATTTAACATCAACTACAAGTCTGTAGTTTTACTGAAAAGCATGCTTTCAGAGTTCATTGACAAGGCAGCCTCTCTTATGACTGCTACATGGATAGTCTGTTAACAGATAAATGTATTTGATTGAGAGTTACCATCTTCTTGTAAATGTGAAACAAATATAATTTAGAAGCGTATAGATAAGTTGTAATAAGGGAGTAAATGTAGAACTAGCCTAATGGCTTCTGAAGTGTTCATGAACGTCTTACATTACTCAGATTAAC
Organism: Protopterus annectens; assembly: GCF_019279795.1. Lineage (NCBI taxonomy): Eukaryota > Metazoa > Chordata > Ceratodontiformes > Protopteridae > Protopterus > Protopterus annectens. Next base: position 1,561,800,460 of record NC_056728.1, on the reverse strand, counting down.
TATAGTAAAACTTTGCCAGCAGTAGCCCTAGCAGATGAATAGTAGCAGACAAGGGCAACTGTCATAAATAAAGCACTGACAGCTTACAATAATACAAAGCTGCCTAAATGCCATAAAAGGAATAATCACTCAATCTAGATACAAGAACATAAAAATATAAACCTCATAGCTGAAGAGCTAGCACAGACAAGACAGAAGGCAAGAGTAGAGGTAAGGAGTCCTGTTCTGACATAACTGAAACCATATCAGGCCAACTGTTGTCTACTGCCTTTGATCATCCTCATCATTAATGACCACCCTTCACTCTAAAATTCAGGATTGGTAGCATAAACCACACAAAGAAAGCAAAGCAATGCTAAGAGCAAAGTTGACATTTATGTTCAAAGTTAGGGCAACCAACTGAATATATTGAGCGTATTACCATCTAAGTTTTTTTATTATGTGTTCTTCCTGTCAAATAAAGCAGTACAGATTTCTAATTTAACAGGCTGCATGCGCAGCCCTAAAAGCAAGGAAAGAAACAAGACAAGAACCTGTTGATAATTAGCCAAGTAAAAACATGGAAGCAGGGCAGTGTGGATACAAGGAAGGAAGGAAAGAGTAGTATCATTATTATCGATCCTCTAAAGATGCTTTAACAATGTAAGTACATAGGGACACTTCATTCTACTTTGTAACACCTCATCTGCTTCTAAACCCATCTGTAATACTGTCTCACCTATGTAATGTAGACAAGAAAGAAGTAAAACGTTTTAATGAGCAATCATTTAGCAACAGTACCAAATATCTGAGCTTTAAGCTTTAGAATCAACTGCCATTTCCCTGCCCCATTGTAAGCAACAATATTATTTACATCAGGTAAGTTTTATCCCTTGTCCCCTGTCTTTTTTCTACCTTCCAATACCCTTGCTTTTTGTAGTATTTTATTTTTTTCTGTCTTTTGGTGGATGCCCTTTGCTATTCCTTGCTACATAGTGGTCCAGTAGATAGGTTTCCACAATTTCTTTTTCAGTTTTTCATGAGCAACAGTGCCAATGGTTCAACTGATATTTTTTTTTTGAGAAAGAGACCATCTCAGGTGAGAACATTTTGCTCTGCTCAGGCTTGCTATGTTTGCTTCACTATTTTACCATATCCGCTTTTCCACTCACCTCCCCTTCATTTATTTCATTTTTTTTCAGGACATTCCCACTATAATCTCTTGCTTTGCATGTTGTTATCAAAATAGGACTCCTATATTCATAACCTGTCTACCTCCTCTCTTTACAAAACCCAGTTAGACATATTTGGCATGATAGACCCAACTCCCTCAAGGGGGGGGGGGGGCACATCCACGGCCAGACTTAGACACAGGTGATCAGAATCTCTCTCTCTCTCTCGCTCTCTTTTTTATTTTACACCTGCCCCAGCAGCCCACTTAGAAGTAGCCATGGCTGCAGAACCCACTGAAAAAAGTGATACATAGTTCTTTATTTCCAGGCTTTCTGCTTCATTCTATCTATGATTTATACAATGATTCACAAAACCTCAAATGCTCTGTGAGGATCTCACCAATTTTATTTGTTGTCACACACAATACTTGAGGGGTACATACATAGTTACTGACACACACACACACACACACACACACACACACACACACACACACACACAAACACACACATATATATATATATATATATTGACAGATACATCCTGCATGCTTGCTTGCCCATTTTCCCAAAACACCCCATGCAAAGGGCCCTTTCACAGCTGTTATTTCCTTCGCAGGTTTAGGATATACTTCCAGTACTACAAGAGTTTGGCCACGTTTATCAGTATACCAGGGTATACCCACGTGATAAAGAAACCTGTGTACACAGGGCCCCAGCATCCCATCATAAAAGTCCCTTATAGGGTGCGTAAGTGAGTTACACACACTCTGAGAGAGGAACCCCAGGAAATGTTGAATCAGGGGGTAATTTAGAAGTCTACTAGTCTACTTCTGTTTTAACATGGTTTAAAACAAAATACAAGCTAATCAGGCACTATATTATTTTGGTTTACTACACAGTGATAGCATGTTTTTCTGATATCTAATCTGAAATAATTGTACTCATAGGATGTCAGTGCGTGTATGCGCACGTGTGTGTGTGTGTGTGTGTGTGTGTGTGTGTGTGTGTGTGTGTGTGTGTGTGTGTGTGTGTGTGTGTGTGTGTGTGTGTATGTGTGTGTGTGTGTGGTAATAGATGGAGGTTTATTTGGGAAGCCCCACCAACATGACACAATTGGACCCCACTATTGCTAAGGCTGATCCTGCTTCTCTTATTGCTACAGCCAAACTACATATTTATATATAGTAAATTTAATTACTCATTACACTATGTCTACTAAACATTTTGTATGACTATGTCTCTCTCCAATGGTATTCTTTAGAGAATTACCCAGAATGAACTTAGGCAATTGCTTACTAAGCTAATCACTGTCAATACAAAAGGACATTTTGTTTCATTTGTTACTCTGATATGGTCAGAAAGCTTTAGATTCAACACAATTCATCACTAAGCTATATCCCCAAAAGAAAGCCATTTAAGTCTAAACTAAAATAAAAGTCTTCAGTGAAACTGGAAGACTAGTATGGTATCACCTAAACCTTGACTTGGACATTGTCTCCTTCCCCATTGATCCAATATTTCCACCTGTGGTGTTCCATAAATCTTGGCCTAGACATTCTCTTCTTGCCAACTGGCCCTGACCTGCACTCCTTTTCTTCCTCTTTTATGTGATCACTTTTGTTTAATACCCAGAAATCTTAAGTTAGTTTCAGTCACCATACATTTGTCCCCGGATTTACTATTCCTCTGCTTAGGACTAGTTTAGTCCTGCACAGAGGCGGACGTTTAGGAGCAGGATGGCAGCGCACCATGCATATTAATGAGGCATGCTGCCTGAGCTCCTAATCTTTCATGGAGCATGTACGAGTGCAGGGGGTGTGTCTGAGATCAGAGCTCTCAGCCTCAGAATATACATGTCCCCGCAATGAAGAACAGCAGAAAGAGCTAAGAAATGAGTGAGACCCCTCATAGCTGCTGGCATATCCCCACCAACAGTCCCCCTCATGTACAACAGCAAGTATACAAAAATAAAATGAACAAACCCTTTTTTTTTAAAAAAATCCGATTAAAGCTAACCGTAGGTGTGCCAATTGCTTAGCTACGGTTAATACAGCTTAAATGGCTGAAGAGGATAACAAGGAAGATATATGCAAATGAAGCAGCATCGCAATAGTGTAGTGGGCAGAGTATTCGCCTTACGAGCAGGCATTCCTGGTTCAAATCCCACTCCAGCACATTCCATTTTCCATGGCAAGCCACATTATGACTAATATTTATGTTGCATAACCCACTAAATAACATATAGTAATGAACTGGAGTACTGTGGTAAATCCACATGTGAGGTGTCAGTATCATAATGAATAAAACACTAGTAAGCAGGTTTATGCACCAATAAGCAGTAGTAAGCATATTTAAGCACTAGTAAGCAGGTTTAAGCCTGTTTGCACAGGGGTAAGCAATGTGCACACAGGTTAAGCAATTTTGAAGCTTCCTCTCTGTAAGTATATGTAACCGGAGGTTAGCATTGCTTACCCTCTCGCAAACCCATGCAAACCCACTTACAAATGCTCAAAAGTGCCTTAATCACTCTGTAGCCAACAGCCCTTTTTCTATCCATCAACAAAGTACATAGCCTGCAAGGCTTGAACCCAGCGCCCTATACATTATAGTCACAGTCGTTAACAACCAAGCTATCACAGAAGTGCAGATGAATAAGGTATCAGCAAGTAAGTCTTCACCATAGTAAAATCAAACTGAACCTGTGAAAGGAATCAGTATACAGACATATGTACCTCAACTCACTACATAACATAAATATGTGAACTGGAGTACAGCAGTAAGCCCAGATGTCAGATGTAATTGTAGTAGAGTGTTGAAGTCCCCAGTAAAACACAAGGACTCCATACAGTGTACGTGCACATGAATCATGGATACCAGGCATACATATAAGGTGTAATGAATAATAAATCAATGCTAAAAAGGAAATATAATGCAAAATCTAATGTAAGCAATGCTAAGCATTGCACAGGCCAGCTTACGAGGTGTAAGCAATGTGTAGGCTAGCTAACACAGTATGTCCAGAGATATACCCCTTTAAACAATGCCAAACCTAGGTAAGCAGGTTTGCCCATAGCTTATCCTTTTCAAAACCGGTCAATCATGTAAAAGTGTGGGAAATTGGCCCTACTTAAACCCAAGAGGCAGGAATATGTCTCATAACTGGCTGTAGCTTCCCCTTGCAGGCACCATGTCAGGAAGGGGAGAAGGTGTGTGCTTCCAGGTACAGCGCTAGTGCATCCAGGAGTCCAGAGTCATGACAGGACTCCTTGTCAAAGACCATGAGCAGAGACTGCTGCAGGGCCAGTACCAGTGCTCCCAATATAAGGCGGTGGCCTGGGACCATCTCGCCCGTGACCTCACCAGTGCCACTGGCATACCCCGAACTGGTGAGCAGGTCAGGCATCACTATGCCGACCTGAAGTGGCATAAGGGGGACCTCTTGGACCAGTGGATCCAAGAGGCTAGAACGGAAGGGGATGCCCAGCTGTGTGTAAGTATCATCCCACTATGTGTGTAATAATTGCCAGTTCATGTATATATCATGGATAGGTATGGCTAAATATTCGTTTTATGTCCCCCACAGCTGCAATGGAGCAGGCCATGAATCAGGAGGTCCATGTCAATTGCCTGATGAGGTTGTGACATGAGGAAGGTCAGTAATACTCATGCATTTACTGTCATAGGAAATAAAACTAAAAGTATTAGTAAATTAATTGCCTGTATAAAACCTGTATTGTTCAAGGCAAATACTGCATATGCCGGAGAATATGGCAGGAAGAGTCTCATATAGTTTGTATGTAAATAAAGCATAATAGTCTGACAAAAAAGTTCTAACTGCTGGACTGCATGTGTATACTCTGTTATCATATGATAATGTAGATTTGCAATCACGTAATAGTACTGTTGTACTAAGCACTGTTACCCACACTGTGCACCATAAATAGAATGTGTAGGAATGCCTGCATATGACTGGTGTAATCCCAGAGGCCATTTAGTACAACTGAAAGACACATAGACAGAAAACAGGGAAAAGGCAGACAACAAAACACAAATAGCACATGCAACTGAGATGTGAACTGTTATATTTTTAGCTCATACAGCCATGGCTCGGTTCCTGGCAGTTGGAGTAGTCTGCTTACAGAATCATACCCCACAACTGTACTGATATGTCCAGAATGTCCAGTAAAGTGGCTCATATCTGGTGCCTGTCAACCTGTCCCCCTGTGAAATAAGTGGGATGATCCCAGACGTATAGTCAGCAAACAGGAAATACAACTGATTGACACACATCTATTAGAACAAAGCTGGCAGTCTAGCAACTCCCCAAAATGATATGAGAGTAAGAAGCCACGTATGTCCCATTTACACACCCATGTTGTCAAGCTGGTGCCAGAGTGCGTACAGTAACAGAGTGAGATATATGTGCATACTAGTGATGTGTAATCTGGTACTGTGTGTAGCAACATTCAGGGAGTGCTAACAAACAGTTCTCCCAGAGGTCTGTCAGATACCAACACTGTGACCAGAAAATGCAAGAATATTACCCTGTACTGGTACTGTTTACGATGGTATTGTATGGCATTGTGACTGATGCAGTTGCTTTGAATAACAAGGTAGTAGTCATCACTGTTGCCCACACTGTCCTACAAAATATAACTGTCGGGGATATCTGTATAAGAGTGTTCTAATACAAGGTCAGAATGCCAAAGCACAGGAGAATTATAAGACAGAAAGCAGATAGGAGATATACAGCAATATCTATATAGCAGACACAACTCTGATGGACAGTCTGTAAGTTTTAGCAGACACAGCCATGGTTTGAATCCTGGGAGTGGAAGTAGGCTGCGTACAGAATCATACCCCACAACTGTACAGATAAGACCAGGATGTCCAGTATATGGGCCCATATCTGCTGCCTGTCCCCCTGTCCCCCTGGGAAGTCAGTGGGATGATCCCAGATGTTTAGCCAGCCAACAGGGAATACAAGTGATTGTCAAACACCTATGAGAACAAACCTGTCACTGTAGCAACTCCTGAAACTGTAAGGAGAGTAATAAGCCAAGTATATCCTATCTACACCCCCATGTTATCAAGCTGTGACCAGAGTGTGTATAGTAATAGAGTGAGATGTATGTGAATAATACTAATGTGTAATCTGGAACTTTGTGTGGCAACAATCAGGTAGTGCTTACAATCATTGCTCCCACAGGTACGCCGGATACGAACACTGTGCCGAGAAATAAAACCCTTCATACCCTGTACTGGCACTGTTTACTCTGGTATTGTAGGGAATAGTGAGTGTTGCAGTTTCTCTGAATAATAAAGTATCACTGATCACCGTCACCCACACTGTGCTACATAATATAACTGTGTAGGAAAGCATGTATATGTGTGTGTCAAGTCAATAAAGGTTGAAGAGGGCTATAGTCTAGATATGTCCCGGTACAACTGCATGTAGTTGAGACATGGCCAGAGTCTGTGCAGAAAGAGTTGGATAGCTATGTGCACAACATCAACCTGGAATCTGAGAGAATGTGTAGAAACAGTTAGTGTTAACAAACATTTCCCCCACAGGTATATCAGGTAAGAGGTGTATACTGCAGGTAGAAACCAGTTCATGTATAATGGTGACAACAGCCATATCACTGTCCAAACTAAGGTTATAGGGTAGTGTAGTAATACTTGTAAGGTACAGATAACAGCACTGACTAGGAAAGTAATGTGGACTACAGGAATATACTAGTTGTTAACTGACATCTCTCTTCCCCCCACCATTTCTCCAACAATAAACTACATACCCACCACAACCAGTATGTAATGTCTCCAGTGTTCTGATTATGCTATATTGGTTAATAAATATTTATATTTGTTTCCATGCTTGTGCTATATTGAATTATTCCAACATTGGTGGCATGGCGCCATCAATGTACCTGCATGCTGTTGTTATTACTACTGTGGTCCCATATATGCATGTGTTCTGTTTGCTATGCAACTGTTTCATATCTGGTGTCTGGGTTAATGGAAGTATCTATGCATGCTGTTATACCTAACCCTGGAATGTGTTGGTTATTACTAACCCACATATGATGATAAAATCTAAACATTATAGCACATTTGGGAAGGTCGGTCCCAGCGATCCCACCTGTCCCACTTCAGCTGGCTGTGGCACCGGGCACCAGCATGTCTGGAGCCCAACCGGGGATCTCCTCATCTGTTGGTCCTGCACCACCTTTGCATGGAACTGCCTCAGGGGATGGGGCTCACCCCCCCCCGGGAGCAGGCGCGGACAGGTACCTGTCACCCATCACTAGGTCTGGGTTGTGGTGCGTAGAGAGCTCAACTAGCAGCTTGGTGATCTTCTTTGCCAGCTTGAGGGCCATGTGTCATGACGAGAGTGTCAGTCTGACTCTGTGACTCAGCCCCCAGCACAACCACCATCGGCGCTGTGAAGGTGCAGTGGTGACTGCCCATGGGTGGGGACCTCAGTCCCATTGTTTCCACTAGGGGGCTAATGGGCTTCCGATTTCCCAACACCCCTCCCCATCAAGGTGTTTACCCCCACATGTGTCACATACCACCCCTGTATGTGTCTAGTTTGTCTTGTCTGTTAACCTACCCAACCTACCTCCCCACATATACCTACTACTCCTCCCCAACATTCCACTCTCACCTTAAAAAAAAATGAAAAAGGGCAATCTGTTCCCCAAAAAAAAATCACACCCCATACATAGCTGTCCATTTCGCACACATGTCCACTGGACACATGTAATCTGGTCTAA
>NC_056728.1:1561782527-1561790027 GCF_019279795.1 Protopterus annectens | reverse complement strand
CTGAAGGAGGTGAAGGAGTTCAAGCCAGGCCAGTTTAGCAAGTGAGAGACAGTGGTGACTACGGTAGGATGCCCCTGTGGTGAATTTTGCGATTTTGTTGTAGCAGGTCTCTAACTTGTTTAGATCACATTGCCTTAGGTTGGTATATACTGGAGAGGCATAAAGTAGGGTGGAGATAAGGTGGGAATTTGCTATTGAAATCTTTGCTGCTTTGGTGAGAAATTGTTTTTTTTCTGTATAATGCTCCTAGTTTTTTGTGGACTTTTTTTATGGTCATGGATATGTGAATGTCAAATTTTAGTTTATTGTCTATTTCCACTCCTAGCAATTTGGTGTGTTCAGTTGGGTATATAGTGGTGTTGTCTTTTGCTGTGATGTTAAAGTGAGAGTTGTTTTGAGTATGTTTGGTGGGTTGGAAGATGAGTAGTTTAGTTTTGTTTGGGTTGAGTATTAATTGGGCATCGGATAACCATGTTTCAACAGAGGAAAAGGCTTCCTGTGTGACTTTTGCAGTTTGGGTAGGGACTGGGCTGAGCAGATGATGGTAGAGTCATCTGCGTATTGGATGAGTGTGCCATGTTTGGTGGCAGAGGCTAGATTATTGGTGTAAACAGAGAAAAGTAGGGGTCCAAGGATGGATCCTTGGGGAACCCCTATGGAGACAGGTAGTTGGGGAGATATGTCATTCTGCCATACAACGGATTGTTGGCGGTCAGACAGGTAACTCTGAAACCAGTTGGTGACTGATTGTGAGAAGGATAGGTTATTGAGGACAGAGATAAGTTGTTTGTGTGGGACCATGTCAAATGCCTTAGATAGGTCTAGGAAAGTAGCAGAGGAGAGATAGCCATTGTTTTTATGCTGAAGGATAGTATTTGTAAAGGAGAGTAAGGCAATGGTGGTGCTATGGTTTGGTCGGAAACCATGCTGAGTACTGGAAAGGAGGTTGTTAGTAAGGAGGTAGTGTGAGACCTGAGAGTGTATGCATCTCTCTAGTATTTTGGAGTGGAGAGAGAATAGCTATGGGGTGGTAATTGGTTAGTTCTGCAGAGGGTCCGCCTTTGTGGAGGGGAATTATATGTAAGACTTTCCACAATGTGGGAACGTAACTTTCTGACAGAGATCGGTTAATCAAGATGGATGCTGGGTAGGCCAGAGCATCAGCTGCGATTTGTAGGTATTCACTTGGGAGGTTGTCTGCTGCTAATTTGGTGGGTTTAAGTTTAGTTAAGAGTTTTTTTATGTTGGAGGTAGGTACAGGAGAAAAAGAGAAGGCAGTGGGGAGATTACTAGTTGAAGGTGTGGGTTGGAGGGAGGGTTGTGTTGTTTAGCTAGTGATAGTATGGTTTGGGTGAAGTGTGTGTTGAATGAGGTAGCAATATTTTCTGAGGAGTGAGGGATGTTAGGAGGAGGGGTACTGACTTTACCTGGGTGGAGGGTGGAGTTTATGGAGGACCAGAATTGTTTGGGGCTGTGTTGTGAGGAGTCTAGGGCAGACTGGTAGTATTGGAATTTGTCCCATTTTATTAGCTTTTTAACTCTATTGTGTAGTTCTAGGAATTTCTGTTTAGCTGTGGGAGGTTTGGTTTTGCGCCAGTGCTCCCAGGCTTTATCCCTGTTTTTCATTTCTGACTTAGTGGTTTTCTGTAGCCATGGGGAGGGTTGTGCTTTGGTTCTGGAAAATCTTATGGGGGCATGGTAATTAAGGTTGTTCAGGAAGGTAGTATTAAAAGATTCAACTGCGTCATCTAGACTGAGGTACTTTAGAGCATGCCAGTTACATTCTTTGAGGGATGAGATGAATGCGAGTGGGTTAAAGTTTATTTTTTTATGCATTTGACGATAGATGACAGGTTTAGCTTGGTACAGGTATTTTTTGAGTAGGAATGTTGGGGAGTGATCACTGAGGCTATCTGATAAGCAGCCTGTTATATATGGCTGTGGGTTCTTACTGACTAGTATCCAATCCAGGGTAGAGTGCTTGCTGGAGTTTTTATTTATCCTTGTTGGTGACTGGACTAGTTGGGTGAAGCCATGAAGGTGTACATGATGGGATGGATTGTTGCCAGAACAGGATTGCCAGTCAATATTGAAATCACCTAAGATGATAGTTTCTTGGGGGAGATGGTGGGTAGACCAGCTGAGGAGGTTTTCTAGTGGAGGGATGTTTTGGCCAGGTGGCAAGTAGCATCCAATTATGTTGATGGTTTTGTTTCAGTTAATTTTGAGGTTGGTATATATTATTTCTTCATTGCCTATTTGTGGAGCTGATGATTTTAAGATCTGGATGTTTAGATGTTGTTTAAATATTATAGCTACACCACCTCCTTTTTTGTTTAGCTGGTCTACTCTTAGTATGCCGTAACCTGTAGGGAGTATTTGCTCACTGGTAATGTGAGGTTTTAGCCAGGTTTCAGTCAGGACGACTATATCTGGGGAGTATAAGTCTATGGTGGCATGGAGTTCATGGACTTTGTTGGATATACTTCTAATATTTAGGCTTAGTAGAAGGAAGTCACTTGGCTTTCTATTGGCTGTAATATGGGAGAAGTTGTGATTTCTAGTCTGATTATGAGGATTGGAGTTGGAGATGGTAGGGCCAGGGTTGGGGTGGATGTCTCCACTTAGGGCTAGTTTTGATATGCATGAGATTATTAGTTTTCTCAGTTTTTGAATGTGTTTGTTTATAAGGGAAATTTTATGATTGTTCTCTGTGGGTAATAGGTATGGTGGGAGGGTTACTATGTTAAGTTGTTGGGATGCTTTACATTTGAGTAATATAGTTGGTAGAATATGTGGGGGGGTGCATATGGATGGTTCTTGAGCTGGTGGGAGGGGAGCTGAGTATGGGTGAGACATGGGTGGTGGTGTGAGTAGTAGTACAGTGGTAGTGGTTGATTGGGGGAATGATGGAGCTTTGGTAGGATGTAAGATATGCAAGGAGAGTGCATGCAGTGAGCAAAGGAAAGGTATGCTTGTACATATCAGTTGAGGAGGTGTGATAGTAGAGGGAATATGGAGGAGGTAGTGTTGGGTTAGCGCTGTGGTTGGCTATTGGAAAGATGGGAGGGGTTTGAGTGCAATAAAGGTGGGACCACTGGGGGTGGGAGGGAATAGGGGGCAGGGTGGGGAGCAAAGCGGGTAGAGACCTTGTTAGGTTCTTGTATGAGGGGCTGGAAACAATCACAAAGCAAGACAAGTATGTGTTAAGAACAATCACAATTGACCGAGGACTGCTCTGAAACTGTAAGTCTTGTCTTAATTTCTCAGGTGGAAAACCAGAATAACCTTGTATCAGTAGGCTACTGTGGTATAGTTTAAATAAACAAACACACAATATTGATCAGTTATGGATACTATTTGCTAACAGAAGGGAATAAGAGAAAGTGGAAGATGTGTGTGGTGGTGATGGGGGGGGGCTGCTTACAGCCAAAGCACAGTGTTCTCCAGGGGAAAATGAAGATTGGCTCAAACAGTTAGACATATACTCAAAGTTAACTGTAGCTGTTTGCAGACAGTTCAGACCCGGACTGCACTTTTCTTATAGAAATGTTAAAGGTGGTACCGCAGTTGAATACTTAAGAGTGGTGTTAGGTCTAGAAAAGAAGAGTACAGAGAGGAGTAAGCACTTTTGAGATGGTAAATATATATTATAAAGATTATAAAAAACACACTGAGCAAATAGCTACCACATGCAATGTCCTGAACCACTACTTAGTATATGCAGATACTGAGCCAATTGGAAGAACATTAGAAAACAAAAACCAGACAGTTATGCAGCCACATATAAAAATATAGCGAGCAGCAATCTGTCGTGGTTCTCTAATGTGATTCTATCCACCAGTAACAGCACAAACTTATAGAAATAATTTAGACACTAGTATGAGCTGTCTACACACAACACTATTACATGAATAACATTAGTGAACAAGGTGCAGCTATGCAAATATACCATACATACTATTATACTAGTAACAACTTGGTGCATGCCATAGTAACATCAAAAATAAAGCATAAAACATTTTAGATGTCTAATACAATTCAACATAAACATATACAGTTGTAAAATGTCTAATACAATTCAACATAAATAGGCATTTACAGTTGTAAAACACTTACTGGAGAGACACTGAGCCTTCATGGGGCCTGTAGCAGAGTGGATTGTAGTTTTACAAATGGTGCCTTCCACAGGTAATATTTATTAATGCTGGGATTGTCTTAGATTATATATGTATAGTAAGATACATATGTAGAAGGTGCACAAAATATGGAACAGCCACTATTTCTACAGTTACCACCTTACCAACTGGAGACTGTATGAGCTACCCATACAAATGACAATCATTGCCTGCAACATATACCCACAGAGAGATCAAAGGATATAAATGGGAAAGCTGTATTTGTGTACTATTACAGTTGTATATGCCATGTCATATAGCTGTTTAGACACAGGCATCCATATAAACTGAGTAATGCAACTGCGAAACAGTTATACTAATTCAGTAGTCTGGAAATGTTAACAAATGTTGCTGTCCAGGCCAAGGCCATCAAGTAGTACAATAGTAAATACAGACTTGGCCACAGGATACCAAACAATCAACAGTAAGTAATCCAGATGTATAGTTCAGCAGCCTTTATCTACACTCTGTAGACAATCCCTAGGGGGTAAAGACCTCATTTGATACAATGGGATATAACTGTTACATAACAAGGCATAACAGACACCATCACAAGCACACTGACATACAGAATAGTCTGTATGGCAGGTGGCAGTAGGCCTGCATTTACCCAAGATGGATTGTATGGTAATGTACATCCATATACCTTAATGCAACTCACCCCTGATGGTCTTCAGGATTTGAGGCTTTCAGGATTCTGTAGCACTCTCATATACATATATGTATATATAGATATGTGTACATATAGATATATGTATATGTATATATAGATATATGTATATGTATATATAGATATATGTATATATAGTTATATATGTATGCACATCGTATGCGTACAGATATGCCTAGTTATTTTGGTATATATATATATATATATATATATATATATATATATATATATATATATATATATACATATGTAGATATCAATAACTATATGTGCATACATATCTATTCTGATATACTTACTACTGTCAGTATATATGTAGATATCTGAATGTATATATGCATATGTATCTCTATCTGTATATGTGTAAACATATATTGCTCTGTATCTGTATATATCTGGGTGTTTATATGTATATCTATGTACATATACATATCCATCTATGTATGGCGATATGTATATGTGTATGTCTATATAGATATCTGGATAATTATATGTACATATATCTTCACCATATGTCCTGAACATTTAGTGTAGCCGTACCTCAGCCCCTATAGTCTCAACTTCGTAGTGCAAGGGGATGTCAGGTATGTATAGCAGGTATATTTGTAGACTATTGCTACTGTAATAGGGAGTGTCTTCACAGACATGGTGTGTGTGGGAGGTCACATCTGCATTTAACATGTGAGCCACTGGCTACTGACAGACATCCTAAGGACATCATAGTACAGTACCACTGTGGGCAAGTAATGCTCCTGTGGACTACAGCAGAGATAATGGCCAATATATGTGGACAGTCTGACACACTCTGGACAGTCCAGGAATATACACATAACCCCTTAGTGCAAGACATGTGGACCAATCCTGACAATGTGGATGTTAACAGCCATGTAGATGGGTATAATACATAACCACTGTTATACATGTGCCCCATTAAGTTATGCATTCACACATCCCTGTCTATCCTGCCACAAATTATACCACTGGTACAGAGGTGCCATGGCCACATACTACCCACTAGATATTGGCATACATCTGTACAGCATCCCACTGCTCTGTCTGACATACATGACTGTTATGATAGCCCAGCAGCAGTACATCTGACAAGTATCTGGACATTACATCTCACTGGGTACGTACACTAAGCTGCTAGGCATGCAACAAAGCACTAAGCAGGCTACAGGCACACTGGCTCAACAGTGGCCTACATTTCCTATGAGGGAATTCACATGCACCTGCATATATAGCAGGCTCTACAGGCATGCCGCAGCACAGAGAAACAGAAACCTGTGTGAAAGTGCATAGCCACAACCAATATGAACACAGCCACAGCCACATATGGTATGCTAGCGTAGTATTACGGTATATGGACTATGCCACTCACACACTAACCCTACATATACTGGGCCACTACACAGTGTGGTCCAATGCCTGTCTGTGGTATGGGACATGTGCGTGTATGGTCCGACAAACATGTAAGCTGATAGGGTAACATGCAGTGGAGTAGCATGTAACATCAGATATAACAGGACCAAGAACAAAGACATCTACCACAATCTGTACACAGGCCAAGGTACATGTTAACAATACACACACTGCCAATGATCACCATAAGTACACAGACCTCAGCACTGTACACATAACAACAGAATGTCCTGGTTATGTCATCAAATATAACCCCTACAATACATAACATGTGCAGCAGTCTGATATCTCACTGGCTTGTTATCAGATATGATGTCACTAATTATTGTGTATGGCACATATGCACCCCTTACTGCATGACATATGTACAAAGGTTGACAGGGTTGTGGCTGGAGGCACATTCACAGGGCCAATATTGACATGTTGCTGTAATAACCTCATACATTTACTGATGTAACAGGGTTTTTTACAACATATGTCCTATGAGGTATATAAAGTCAGTAACGCTCACGGCTGTCACCATCTACAGACTGCAGTCCTCACAATACCTTTGGCAGATCACAGATAGGTGCTCTGTGGGTAACACCTGAAACAACAGGAACCACACACTGACCAGTGTGCAGATGACCCTACAGACAGATTTTTTCCTCATAAACATAGCACTGACATGGCAGGTATTAAAACATGTAGGACAGCCATATCCACACATACCCTCTTAAACCAACATTACTCCAAATGCAGTATAGCAGCACTTATAGTCTGTAGTCAGGTCAGGCACATCTCCCTCCTGTGTGTTGGCCTGTTTCATTAGAGGTAAATCCCCAATCCATCTGAGATTCTGTTTGCCAAACAACAGATCGAGTTCCTGCTCACAGTGAATGAAAGGCCCAACACCAACATGATGTTCCTAGATATTGGAGTGCGTTTCCATGCAATTGGCTATGGGAATGTTACCACAGCTGTTCCACATGCAATCAGCTAAAGAAGGGCTGCAATTCATGCAGAGGCCCTCAGCTGATCCTGAGCATCACTTAAAATACACATGCTGCTGCCTAAGCAAAGCAGGTGTAAGTCTCCACATCCACCAGAGAGGGATTGAGAGAGGCAGATAGAGGCAAAGAAAAGCCACGGACGGGTGGGAGAATAAAGTGTAAGCATGTTTGTGTCACACACCTACCAGTACAGGGTATCAAACCCCTGACAACTATGTAGTGCTATCACATGTCCATG
>NC_056728.1:1561692527-1561777527 GCF_019279795.1 Protopterus annectens | reverse complement strand
TTCCCGTGGAATGACAGGGTAGATGTGATAGGTGTTCATGCCAATACCTCCTAACATTCTTGCTCAGGTGGTGTGGATGCTGGCAGGGTGCTACCTACAGCTAGAGGCACACCTGCATGGGACACCTGCACTGCATGCTGCAGTCTTCTGCTATTGCCATATGCAGATGGGGTCTTACTGTACCCATTCTCCACAGCAGAGATATGACCAGGGAGGTGCCTGTGGGTGGTGTTTGCATGAGCAGGGTGCATGTGTGCTATGGACACTACTTGCATCTGACACACAGATATGTACTGGGCATTCCAGTGATGCTTGGATGTGCAGGTACATCAGCTGATTCCCACTACATCAGTCCTACCTCCTTTGTGATCTGCGAATGTTTTGGCAGACAACACCAGTATCCCCTACTACAGGATCAGATAATGTGATGCATACCTGTATGTACTTTTCCAAGGGTGTGTCCATTTCACAGTGACACAATATATACTGTATGTCTGGGGTACTTTCCCCTGTGTACTGCTTGTATATCTAGCCCAACAGCCATGCCATGTGTCTTTCAGATGGTGACACATATTACCACCATACATTTGCAATGGCTTACTGCTAGCTTGTGTTATACTGATGGGTACTGTGTATGGCACTGCAGTTGTGAGGACTTGTCCCCGTCATCAGCGGTAGTGGGCAATGATCACCAGGCTTACCTCAACATGCATACATACCGACCACTCTCACATGATATGAGACACACACCAACCTAACACAGACATACCTGCATATTGTGCAGATGCTACAACCTATCCTGCTACCTTGGTCACTTCTGTGCATCTGTGCTCCACTGGTATTACACCTACACATACATGTTACTACATTTCTACATAGGGTTGTGGGGGGCACACCTGACTGTTACGATGTGTGTACATCAGATTGGGGGGAGCACACCAGACCGTCACTACATAATTAAGTCGGGTTGGGGGGAGCACACCTGACTGTTTCTGCATTCCTACACAGGAATGGGGGGCACACCTGACTATTTCTACATTTCTGCACAGGATTGGGGACACACACCTGACTATTTCTACATTTCTACAAAGGATTGGGGGAATATAGCTGACTGTTTCTGCATTCCTACACAAGATGGGCGGCACACCTACTATTTATACATTTCTACACAGGATTGGGGGGCACACCTGACTGTTTCTGCATTCCTACACTGGACTGGGGGGCACACTTGACTATTTCTATGTTTCTACACAGGATGGGGGGCACACCTGACTATTTCTACATTTCTATACAGGATTGGGGGGGGGTGCACCTGACTATTTCTACATTTCTACACAGGATTGGGGGGGACACCTGACTGTTTCTGCATTCCTACACAGGATTGGGGGGGCACACCTAACTATTTCTACATTTCTACACAGGATTGGGGGGGGCACACCTGTCTATTTCTACATTTCTACACAGGATTGGGGGGCACACCTGACTGTTACTACATTTCTACGTAAGGATGGGGGGCACACCTGACTATTTCTGCATTTTTACACAGGATTGAGGGGGCATACCTCTCAACTTGGAATCATCAAAAATCTGGACAAAGCCCATGAAAAATGGGTACAAATCTGTATGCTGATTAACGTACAATTTGCATACATAATTATGTAACCCTGCCCACTCCGATGGAATTGTGGGATATCAGCTTTTAAACGCAAACTGAACAAACAACCAAAAATATGGCCCCAAATTGCCTATGTTACATTAAAAAAAGATATTGCAATAGGGAATGGATGGCAAACTCATAACAGGTTCATAGTTACTAGCCTAGGTATCTCTGCCGAAAAGGATATTCTCAGTACTGCAGCATCCTCCCCCTTTAAAAGTACAACACAGTACCAGCAATGCATCTGCACATACTGTTGGAGTAGAACCCACAGCTTTCTGCATCAAAAGCAAGTATTCTACCTGTTGTGCTACTAACAATGCAAGCAGACTTGGCATAAGCATCACTATTTATCTTCCCCTGAAGCTCTCAGCTCCTTGTAAAATCCACTCAACACTCAACTGTATCTCTCAACTTTCTAGCACAAGAAATCTGGGAAGAGCCAAAATTTATTGGAGGGCGACAAAAATCCGAAAAAACAGGGACACATTTTAAACATTGTTTGCATAATCTTGGAAAGTTGCTAGAATAAAATGCTGTGTTACCACCATGCGTTTCCTGAAAGATAGGAAGACTGAAACTTAAATGTTACTTAAATAAACTTAATTTAGTGAATTCTGTTCAACTTCTCACCAGATCTCAACCTCTTAAGCACAAAAAACCTGGACAAAACCAATATTGGGGGAATACAGCCCCAAATATAGGGACACATTTCAAATATTGATCTTATAAACTTTGCTAGAATAATAGGTTTTGTGTTACCATGCATTTTCTGAAGAATATGATATCTGAAATTCCAATGCCTGTCATTATTTAGTGAATTCAATCCTCATTGATTTGCTACAAAAATCCAGAAATCCACAGGTTTTATGAGGAACAGAACAAAAATATGAGGTAAAAATCACAAGTGGTGGTGGGTAAAGAATTCAGGCTCTTGCTACCCAGAACAAAAGGTACAGGGTTGGAGCCTGAGTAACTGTAACCAGCCTGCCTATTTAACAGGGGCATTTTACACACAGACACACACACCTACACCTGTAAAATGAAACCTGTCTGCAGCCATTAGCACACTCCCGGTAAAAGCAAACTCTTTAAAAAGCCAAAAGGAAAGTAAACCAAACTGAAAGTTCTGGTAACGGCTTCTATAAGTAGGCTACAACTCTTCAGTAAGGTGTTATACATGGTCAGCTGCCACATATGTGGTCTTTCATTATGCCTTATATAATCAACATGAGCAAACAGTGCTCCTAGCATTGTGGCTGGTGAGGATATCCTCGCTGGCCATTAGCAAACACCCAATAGTGAGTTATGGCCAGATGCATTTATGAGAGGAAATTAAAGGCTGTTGGATAGGTGACTTTTGTTGAGTTCCACAAAATTAAACTCCATTTAGGCTGTGACGTGGTAAGGCTTTAAAAGGTATTAAACAGCAATCTGGCTGTGGAGGTGGGTGGGATTACAACAATTACCAGAGAATGTAGGCCTCCTCTGTCACAGTGCTAGTCACTAGTAGAAAATAATGCTATTATTTTTTATATACTATACATACAAGTTCAGGCCTCTTGCATTCATTAAGACATAAACAGAATCCAGCAGTTCAGTAAAAGTAAAAAACTATCAAATGCCAAATAAACACAGGTAAAATGTTAGTTTAGCCAGGCATATACCCTGTACACTATGGAGTACTTTTTAAAATTCCTCGATTATTATTTTATTTATTAGTTTTACTATGAAATGTACTAAAATTTAATTATAAAACTGATCTAGGTATCATGGTTTGGTTTATGATTATATATTTTGTTAAATTACATATTTTCACAATGCTTCAGCTATACTAGTTATCTGCAGAAAAAAAACTGCTAAGTCTTAAATTCTGAAGTAAACAAAATTCCTATGGCAAATTTTAAGTAAAAAACATTAAGGATAGTTATCACTTTGGCAATAACGAATGGAACACACACTTAATAAAACTCCCGGTAGGAAGCTACAGTGCTATTAAAACTGCAACCAAGCCAAAATGTAACTTGTAAATTAGCACACTCCCAGTAAAAGCAAACTCTTCAAAAAGTCAAAACAGAAACCAGGCTGAAACACAGTGCTTTAAAAGTAAAATGAAATGTAACCTGTAACCTGCCTGCAGCCGTTAGCACACTCCCGGTAAAAGCAAACATCTTTATAAAGCTAAAACAGAAAGCACACTCAAAGGAAAGAAAACCAAGCTGCAGCTAGAGCCTATCCTTATTCTGCTGCCTTTATGGTCAAGTGGACAGTTTGATAGGCACACTTCTTCCTTACCTTTCCAGTCGGCAGCAAGTTAGCAACATATCAAACGGAGCTGCAGCAACACTCTGCTTTGACTATCAAACAGCTCGTGCAGCTACAGATATCCAGCCAGCCTCGGTCGCAGTGCAGTTTCAAATGGTTGTTCCATCAGTACAGCATAGAAGATGCCTTGCTCACATTGTAATTATTCCCGCTAAGGATTTTGAGCATATTTCAGACGGAAATGTGAAATGCATGCACGTTGAGCTTCAGGCAGGCTGTTTCACAGAGCTGACATCATCGCTCACGTGATGATGTCAGTCAGGAAATAAAATGTAAAATAAAAGTGCCAGGAACTCAGAAATGAAGGGGTGCCACTCGGGAATCATGGCACCCCATTATTTGGACCCCAAAACTCATTTTTTACAGAGTAATTCGGTACGGTTGGGAGGTAAGGGGGGCACACCTGACTGTTTCTGCATTCCTACACAGGATGGGGGAGCACACCTGACTATTTCTACATTTCTACACAGGATTGGGGGGGGCACACCTGACTGTTATTACATTACTATGTAGGATGGGGGGGCACACCTGACACTTGTACACATTTGCTATGACTGTACTGGTATGTCAGGTACTCCATTTCATTTTGTATTCTAACCAATCGTGCTGACTACAGGCATATCAGTGCAATACAGATCTTAGCTTTGATTAACCTACATATTAGTTTCTGACTTCCTACCCTTCAGAACTAACATCCCACTGCCTGACCTGCTGTAGTCTGTCTGTGTAGGCCTGCAGGGGAGGTTACCCATAGGCATCATTCAAAGGCCATAGCACAGGCTTTGTTTGCATTTGTCTACACCTCCCCTGCTGGCTGTAACTGTTGTTGGGTATGTGAACCCCCCTGACTGGCATTTGTGAGTCACTTACCTTGTGGGTGTCCCAGTATTGAGGGTGGCGCTGCAGGGCTGCCTATGTCGGATGCATATAGTACACTCCCTACACATGGTTGAGCACAGGTAGTGTCATGTTTGGCATCCCTTTTACTGTATGTGAGAGTCAGAGAGAGCTGTTACTCCCTGGGTCCCTCCTGTGTCAGTGTATGTACTATGCATTCCCTCTTTGCCAAGGCCAGGGCATACTGGGCATGCCTCCTTCTGCCTACTGGGGCAGGCTCAGGTTGTTCCTCCTCCGAGTCACTCTGTGCCTGTGCAGGCCTTGGCAATGGTGGGGGGTTGTGTGGCCCTGCCCCATGATGTTCCTGCTGCAGCTGTTTCCGCAGGATCATATTGTGTAGCATGGCACATACAATGCCAATTTGGGTACATGTAGCTAGTGAGTACTGCAAGGCTCCACCAGATGTTTCCAGGCACTGGAACCATGACTTGAACATCCCAAACACATGCTCTACTATAATTCTGGTCTGTGCGTGTGACTCATTATGGAGTTCTTGTTCGAGTGTGTGTGCATTTCTGATGGGTGTCATCAGCCACGGCTCTAGTGTGTATCCAGCATCCCACACTAGGTGACCATGAGGGGATGTCCCCACTGGCAAATCTCTGGTACAGCTGCATCAGATGCCAGATGTGGGAATCGTGATAGCTTCCAAGGCAGCCAGCACACACATTCATTATTATGCCCAGGGCATCACACACGACCTGGCAGTTAATGGAGGGGAAGCCCTTTCAGTTGATGTAGACCCTACCTCGCTCATCATGTGGTGCTTTGATGCATATGTTTGTGCAGTCTATAGCACCCACTACCTCAGGGTATTCTGCTATTTGGTGGAACAGTTGCATATTGCTGTTCAACGCCTCATGGGTGTTAGGGAAATATACGTGCTCACCGATATGTGCTGACATGGCATCCAGGTACTGGTGGAGTACCCTAGATGCTGATGCCTGTGAGATCCCCCATCTTATCCCCAGTTGGCCTTTGGAAGGTACCTGTAGCTAGTATTCTTAGGCCTACACATACCTTGGTATCCACTGGGATGGGTTTCCCTCTGTTAGTTCTGTGTGTCAGGCGTGGCCGGCACAGCTCAACAATTTGTTGTAGGATGTCCCTATCTACCCTATAGCTCTCCACTATCTCCAGCTCATGTAGCCCCTGGTAGGTTACCCTGGGTCTGTACACTCTTCTCTTCTCCTCACTGTGGGTTGGTCAACAGTAGTCACATCCTCACCACCCTCAGCCTCTTCCACAAGTTGTTGTATTACAGCTATTGCAGCCTCTTTCATTTTGTTGTTTTGTTTGTAAAAAGTTCCATGCTTGTATACACCGGTGGTGTAGAGTGTGGGAAAAAACAGAGGGGAAGGTGTTTGCATAGTTTATAGTTGTGTTCTGGGCTAGGCTACTCTGCTGCCAGTGTAATTGACTGATTCTGATACATTTCACCTGCCAGCTATGCTAGTTCTCCTAGATTACATTCCTACTGCTGTTTTCCCTTCCTATTGCCTTCTTGTTTAAGCCCGGGGATGTGCCGCTCAAACACAGTGCTTAAATGTGCACAGAGATGCTATTATTACAGCTATTGCAGCCTCTTTCATTTTGTTGTTTTGTTTGTAAAAAGTTCCATGCTTGTATACACCGGTGGTGTAGAGTGTGGGAAAAAACAGAGGGGAAGGTGTTTGCATAGTTTATAGTTGTGTTCTGGGCTAGGCTACTCTGCTGCCAGTGTAATTGACTGATTCTGATACATTTCACCTGCCAGCTATGCTAGTTCTCCTAGATTACATTCCTACTGCTGTTTTCCCTTCCTATTGCCTTCTTGTTTAAGCCCGGGGATGTGCCGCTCAAACACAGTGCTTAAATGTGCACAGAGATGCTATTTCCTGGTTTAACTTTTTTTTCCTTTAAAACCCATGGCGCGCACTCCCGCTTAGGCAATGTAAAGAGTGTTACGTAGACTTAGACACACACCCTTGCTTAGCTGTGGTTAGTTAGGAGCAAACCTGAGCCACAGGGCTCCAATTCGCTTACAGTGTGCTTGACACCCACCCCCCATGATGTCAGCTAATGCCTAGGCTTACACCAAGCTATTCCTGCTCTTACACTGTTGGGACCTGACTAGCATGCAGGGGGAAACCCCTCATTTGCATAGGATTGCCTACTAATGCATAGTTACATGTCTCACACTGAGCCTCCCCCCTTAGCAACCACTACTCACTGGCCATGTTGTCTTTTGCCTGCCATTGACTTTAATGGCAGAATAGTGATTTTAGTTAGAATGCTTATTTTAGGTTTATTTTCTTATTTTCCCCCAATCCCGTTCGTTCGCTACTGCCCTACACTTAAATAGCCGCAATTGACTAAAAAAAGTAAAAGTTGATTGTTTTATTTTTTAAGCTGTTTTCAATGCCAATGGCCTTATACTTGGCCATTGGCATGTTTCCTGACTGATATACATCCTTTATTTGGAGCTGTCACGGCTCCGATTTGGAATTTGCAGAAATGCACTTGGTTACTAGCCAAGTACATTTCTGCAGATTACACTAGCCCTGCATGGCCAGTTTCCAGCCTCCTGGATCTCAAATTAACCTCATTTGCATGGATTTCTCCTGCAAATGGGGTAATTTACATACAGGGACTTAGTCCATGCAGGACTAGTGCAGGAGCACCCGTGTACGCCCCTGCAGGCTATTCCTGGATCACACGGCAGACATATTGCCTACTGGAGCTCCTGCACTAATCCTGTATGCCGTACAAGATTTGCTTAATTCGGGGGTTCATCATTTCTATACCTGAGCTGAGTTATTAATGTGGTTTAATATTGCAGATGATCCTCTCCTTCTTCCTGTGTTGTTCTTGCAGTTTATATGTCGCATACAACTGTTTGGCACCATGTGTAAATTCTGCTATCTTGGCAAGCATACAAGGTAATCCATGCAGATAACCTCCACAACTGCAGCTTACTTTTTTTTTATCCTTATCCAGTACTTTTTCTTAACTGTTATCTTGGTTTTACATGTCTTGATTGAATAGTAAAGTGACTATTAAGGTTACATTCACAGAATATGCACGTATGTAGTATAGTGTATCTTATTGTACAATCATTTTTTTATTCACAGCCATGTTCATTTTTTTATTGTATGCTCTCTCTGCATGTTTCTTCACAGCAAATATACTTTGTACCTCATCTAAGTTTTGTTAATGTCATAGCAGATATTTTTCCCCTTGTATAATCCACTAAAGACAGAGTTTCCCAACTACAATCACATACACACACACACACACACACACACACACACACACACACACACACACACACACACACACACACACACACACACTTACATATATGCATACATGCACACACGCAGACATACACACACACACACACACACACACACACACACACACACACACACACATGCACATACACACACACACACACACACACACACACACACACACACACACACACACACACACACACACACACACACACACCCACACATACACACACACACACATGGACATGTGCACACACAAACACAAACACACACACACGTACACATGCACACACGTACGCATGCACGCACACATAAACACTCACACACATGCGCATACACGTGTACACATGCACATACAATAACACTCTCACACACACACACACACACACACACACACACACACACACACACACACAAGCACACACACGTGCACACACGCACACACACACACACACACACACACACACACACACACACACACATATGCACGCACACACACATGCGCACGCACACACACACGCACACACACGCAAACATACACATGCGCACACACACATGGACATGCGCACACACAAACACACACACACACACGTACACATGCACACACGTACGCATGCACACATAAACACTCACACGCATGCACACACACGCTCATACATGCCCATACAATAACACTCTCTCACACACACACACACACACACACACACACACACACACACACACACACACACACACACACACACACACACATATAAACAAATGCATTACCCACCAGACATAGTGCTGACAATATTGCACACTCCCTCACCCAGAAGAGATCCTTTACACATGCAGATTGTTCTGAAATTCTAAAAGTCTCCATCACTGATTAACAGACTAGCATTCTGACACAGTATTGGAGGTGGAAACATGTGGAGAAAACCATAAGGATTAGATGTAAATAGCTCCAGATTTAATATACCAATAGGTTTTGCTAGAACACGTCTGCTTCTGCAGCCACAAAAAGTAGGGAGACAAGAGAGAAGTGTCCTAAGGAATAAGATAGCAGGTGCGAATGACCCACTGCAGTTTCCATTAGATGATATGATTACACTAGCTCACATCAGGAAGGCAGTATATTGTACTCCTTGAACCCTCGGGTTTGACACTTCAAATAAACTGTTGCTTCCTTCCAAACTGCGACATTTTCAAGTGTTTGTCATCTTTCTCTTTCTTTTTGCCACTGTACTGCCATCATGACAAACCATTACGTGTACAGATGTCTCCTCTTTTAAGCTGAAATCTATAATAAAATGATTATTTCACTTTCACTGGAGAAGAATTGTGGATGACGAATAATAAATCAAAGTAAGTATCCTCAGACTCGGAAAATCTCCGAGGATGGTAGTGCTTCATATTTCACATAAATGCAAATCTGATATCACAGCAGCTTTCATTGCCTTTTCTGATAGATGAAAATGATAACATCCCAACATAAAGCCATTCTGCTGTTATTGCTTCATAACATCATTAGCATGCAGAATAGAGAATGCAAGAACTAGAATGTTTGTGCATGAAAAAAATAGATTCATATTTATATCTACTTCTTACCAATAACAACTGGAGGAAGAAGAAAGCGGGAACAGATAGTCGATATTTCATAATAAAAAAAAAAAAAAAAGAAAATCTACGGTTTGGAATTTTAAATAAAAGCTGTTATGGTATAAAAAGCTAAATAGTACGCCATATTAAAAACAGAAATGATGGAAATGTAATCAGTAGCTAATGTGTTCCACAGTACAGCAAGTCAATAAAAATATATATATATAGTAATAAAGTAATTTAGGCTTCAGCTAGCATAAAGTGTGTTATGCAGTTATGCTGAGATCATTGCAGTTTAGAAGGTCTCATGATTTTTGGTGTTTATGACAGTGACTTGCAGATATGAAAATAAAAGGTTCATCCCATTCATATGCAAAAATAATGTGACACGTCTACCAAGAGGGGAAAAAAGCCATAGCAAATATTGAAGTCCGAAGAGGAATAGCTAGTGTTCAAAATGCACATGACTTGTCTGTTACATTTGGTTGCTCTTCACTTAGATACTATAAATGTAGTAAAACATACATTAGATATGATTATGCATTGTATTGGTTATTCTTAATAAATAAACAGTAAAAAAAAGTTTCCTGATATGAAAGCATGCAATGCAGACTGAGTAGTGCAATTTCATTACTATTGGTATACTTTTTTACAGCACCTGTCATGAGTTACTAAAGCGATATTGATAGCTAATTTAATGTATTTTTAAAAGTATGGATTTCAGTACAAATGTATTGTTTTTCATATTTACTTAAACATTAAACCTTCAAGAATATATCCTTAGAGTTTATTTAGTTAGTATTCCTTATAGTTCTTTTCACTGTCAGCTAAAAAAATGAAGGGCTAAAGCAAAGTTTTTAGTAGCAAAACAAGGGTTGTACAATGACATAATTAGTACTGAGTCACATTGTTATACAGTCAGATGAAAATGTTCAAAAGTTTCTGGCACTCACCTTATATATTATAACACTGCTTAGTACTGTGGAGATTCTAATCAATAAATCTTTAAAGCAGTCTTTGCATTGTTATCTGCAGTGACACAGGCTTGACTTTTCCTGATTTGTAAAAGGCAGAGACTGCCATTGAGCTATTCATCAAAGTCAGGCTACTGGATTTTTAATATATGGAATGGTTTACTATATATCAAGTATATGTGTTGTTGGAAATATGGAACTTCAAATCTAATACATAGAGAAGGTCTTCCATATGAACCTAGTTATAACAAACTTGTGGTCGTCAGTTTCATACATTTGAACTTTGCTTTTTTTTTTTAATCTATATAACTATAATTGCAACTGTTATTGTATTCACTGGCCAGTTTTGTGGAAACTGGAGTAGCAGCTGCAACTAAGCAAAACTTGGCCCAGGTAGAAAATTGTACTATTTGCTGCAGGTAAGGAAAATGAGTGGTTTTGTGGGTTATATAAGTGCATATTTTATTTGATGTATGAAAATAAGTTAACTGTAGCTAAATATTATAGACAAATGCTGAATACCCTTTCCCAGTGTACAGCCCTTGTTTATAATATTTGGCTACAATAGAAAGGCAAAAAGGTGTAATACATTATTGTGATGTCAGATAAAGTCATAACGTGTGGCCCTATTTTAAGCAGGCTCTTACTTTCCCTGCCACTACTCAGTTTATGCAAATTGTTTTCTTGGGAGGTGGCTGTCATTCAGATATCAACATGAGGAGAAACCAAAATCAGTCATCCATGATGGGCATATTCTGTAGGTACTTCATATAGCTGGGCAGGAGATTTCCTTTGCAAGGTTTGTTACATGCTTATGTCACATAGCAATTAGACAACCATCAGAACAAATCAGTTGATAGTGTCCTTTAAAAATGTGTTGGCTTCCCGTTTGCACTTTCTTCACTGCACAACCAAAAGCTTGTTATTGTACTGACATCCTGGAAGGAATGCGTTTTTTATGAGGTGCAATTGCACACCTCACAGTGTTGCCTTGTTGCTGGATGACCAGTTATATAGCTTCCTAGTAAGAAAGGTTCATGCTATTCATATTTTAAAAAGTTGTAACACATAGATAAGTACTGTGTACATGCACAGCAGTGATATTTGGGACTTTGCAGTGCAGGGTGGATATCAGATAAAACAGCATGTATTATGATTATCTTAGAGCCACTCACACCCCTTGCAAGGCTGATACAACAATTACTGACATGCTATGAATAATTTCTGCATGAGTCCCGGCTAAGGTTTTACACAATTTTATGTTTAAAACAGTTTTTGAAGGATTGTGGACATATACATATTTGTGTCTCACAGCACTGGAGTACTTGTAAACAAGTCAGCAGGTAAATACTTTTATTGGAATCCAGTAGGAAAGCTTGTTATTGTGTTATTAGAGAATGGGCAAGCTGTACATTAAACCCTGATTGGAGAACAAATATTCTGCAGCAGGATATTAATGTACAGGTAATGCCCACTGAAAAACAAGTCCACCACTTTATGGCAACAGACTAAAGCTGCTGTGAAGTTCATAGCAGAGAAGTAACTAAGGTTTTGTAGGGGGTGGGGGTGTTAATTAGGATAAAACTTTTCTTACTGATGGCCTCTGTACATAAGCAACATGGGAGCCTGGCTGGGGGTAAACTTATGATTTCCCATCCAATTGTCAAGGTTATATTTAAATAAACAGAAAAATCACAAAGTGAACCAGTGATGAAGTGGAACTAACAACAAAAGCATAAAACTCCAAAACAAAAGAAGGTTCCACAGCGTTGTACCAATATACCTTTAATGAAAAACAAAGCTTTCAGACAAAAGTCCTTCTTCAGTGTTAATAAAATTCTTATCCAGATAACATATCCTTTATAATTAAGAAAGCAATAATCACATGACACAGCCTACCTTTCATAAATTAGGCTTAATCAAGCCATTAAAAACAGCAATTAGTCAGGTTTTGCACTGAAAGATCTTAAAGAAACATATAACATCCTATTCACTGACTTAAAATATATTTGTTGTTACTAAATGGGTTTGACATAAGCATGTTTACTTCATTCATTTACATATATTCTTCACAAATAGCCCAAAGATATATATATATATATATATACATATATATATATATATATATATATATATATATATATATATATATATACACATCCATAAACATTTAGTTTTAGAACTAAACCTTCAGTGATATGGAGCTAAATAACAAGCATGTTATATAGTTGAACATTTTGTGAAGTCATATACATACAAAGTTAAACAAAAATAACAGCTCACATAAATGCAAACAGTTATCCATTCTAATATATAGTATACAATACCCCATATCAAATATGCAGAAATGTATATAAAACATATTTAAATATACACATTCCTCAATTATTTTATTTGTTGTTGCTTCTTTTTCAAAATGGGTTTAATGGTAACTTGCTTATTCAATCCAGGGTATTTTTCGGCATGTAGGCGAGTAATCCACTCATGCTCCCTATTATTTAATCTATTTACTAGATCCCCACGCCTAATATTAGCAGTTAAAATATCTATTACACAAAAAGAAAAACAATGTGATATATCTGTCTCTTGTATGTGTTGGGCTAGAGAATCTGTAACCACTTTCCTTCTTATTTCTGATTTATGTTCACTTATCCTATCTCTCAGCCTTCTGGTTGACTTACCAACATAGAAACATGAACACTGCTGACATAATGCTAAATAAATAACATTATTAGTGTTACATGTAGCTGTACAATGAATTTCAAGTCTCTTCCCATTAATGGGATGCATGAATTCAGTGAATCTCTTGCAATAAAATATATACAATCTCTAAATGTAGGTACTTTAAACCAACTTAATGGAAATAACTCCACTGTATCTAGCTTGTTTGATTTAGCTGCGAATAATAATGCAGTTACAAATGTTCAAGATTGTTTTGGAGATTAGCAGAATGAGTTAACTAGTGCACATGCTACAAGTCAATCACATGGAAATAAAAATAAATATACTATGATTAACTCGTTTGTCTTGAGGAATAGTATAGGACTAATAAGTGATACCACTGTAGATGGCCCTTTTCAACAATGTACAATGAATAGAAATGTAAGAACATTTCTGAGGAATAATGCCATACAAAACAGCTATAATGATATGTCACATAATGACTTGCCTATTGATTCAACAAGAAGAAATTTTGTGATAAATTTATCTGATTATCAGCTAAATGAATATGAATTTTCTTTACTTTTAAAGGACCTTAAATTTATTCCAGTGTGTACAGATAATGTGGTAAATGCAACGACTGACTTAAAATTGTTCACACGTAATTTAAACTTGAAAAATATTTATAAAGATTTGAGTCCCAGTGCAACTAATGAATGTAAGAGAAGCAGTACGTTCACACCCTGTAGTGATCCAGTAATCACTGTATTTAATGATATATGTGAGAAGGAAATTAGGGTAATATATGATTTCAGTCATTATAAAAAAAACATATAATTTAACTAGAGAAGAAACTGTAGCACTCAAAAATTTGCAGAGCCAGAAGAACTTGATAATCAAAGAAGCTGATAAAGGTGGTAGTACAGTGCTTATGAATACAACAGATTATCTTAAGGGTATGGATGATTTAGTTTCTGACAGAGTTACATTTAAATTGATAACAGATAAAAATATTAGTGAAATTATCACTAAAATTAAAATGCCATATATGATTTACAACTATTAGGTGATATAGACATCAACACATTTAATTTTTTCACTGCTCCATGTTCTACCATTCCCATTCTGTATGGCCTCCCAAAGGTATATAAGTCAAGGGATAAACCACCCATGAGACCCATTGTATCAGGTTGGGGATGGGCCACTCAGCCTCTATCTGTATGTCTTGAAAACCATCTAAAAGGCTATCTGACTAATGTCTCCAGCTATAGTAAAGATACAGTAGATTTTCTCACACAGCTTCACAAATGCTATAGTGAAAATCTAGATAAAGATATTTTTCTAGTGACATTGGATATTAAATCCCTTTTCACTGTGATTCCAAATGAATATGTATTAGAGAAAATAAGATAAATACTCTTGGGAGATGTTTATCTTTCTGCCAGACATATCGAAACAACGTGTGAGCTTTTAGACTTAGTGCCTACAGAATAATGTATTTGTGTTTAACAAACAACTATACCAATACATTTCTGGTATAGCTATGGGGACAGCAATTGCTAATACATATGTAAATTTAACTTTAAGTAAATGGGAAGAAGTAAATGTGTTTGGTCAAGCTAATAAAGATGCATGCAAAATATTATTCTACAAACGCTTTGTAGATGATATTTTTCTAGCATGGCATGGTACAAGTGATGCATTAATAAGTTTCCATTATTTTTTGAACAATGTAAATGATTTTCTAAAATTTGAAATAAATTATTCAGAAACAAGTATACATTTTCTGGATGTCACTCTGTCAAAAACAGAAACTGGATTAGACACTAGAATTTATAAGAAAGATACAGAAGCTAATAAATATCTGCATAAAACCAGTATGCATGCTAGTCATGTATTTAAGAGTATAGCTAGAGGGCAGTACCTACGTGTAAGTAGGTTAAATACTCGAGACAAGGTCTGCCTTAAACAAATGCAAGATATGACAGATTAATTTTTGGAAAGAGGATGTAATTTAGATGATTTGGAGACGGTTAGAAATGAGGTCTTGTCTATGAGGCAGAAAAGAGCGAGGCCCTATTTTTCCAAGCAAGATAGTATTACAACTACACAATCAATGCCTGATAGTAGTTTGAGATATCTAATGACCTATAGTAGAACAAGTAAAAGCATAGAACAGGTTATTAGAAGCAATTGCTATATACTGTCGGCCTTGCCAGGTTATGGGAAATGGATCCCAGACAGGCCATGCTTTACCTATAGAAACTGTAATAGTATAAAGAAATGTTTGTATTACAAAGATTTTGGTTTAAATAGAATATAACCTATAACGTATAACAAAAATGGGACCCATCCTTGCCACAATTGTGCATGCTGTGTTAATATAACTACAATAACTGAATTCATGCATCCCATTAATGGGAAGAGACTTGAAATTCATTGTACAGCTACATGTAACACTAATAATGTTATTTATTTAGCATTATGTCAGCAGTGTTCATGTTTCTATGTTGGTAAGTCAACCAGAAGGCTGAGAGATAGGATAAGTGAACATAAATCAGAAATAAGAAGGAAAGTGGTTACAGATTCTCTAGCCCAACACATACAAAAGACAGATATATCACATTGTTTTTCTTTTTGTGTAATAGATATTTTAACTGCTAATATTAGGCATGGGGATCTAGTAAATAGACTAAATAATAGGGAGCATGAGTGGATTACTCGCCTACATGCCGAAAAATACCCTGGATTGAATAAGCAAGTTACCATTAAACCCATTTTGAAAAAGAAGCAACAACAAATAAAATAATTGAGGAATGTGTATATTTATATGTCAAAAATATTTTTTATATACATTTCTGCATATTTGATATGGAGTATTATATACTATATATTAGAATGGATAATTGTTTGCATTTATGTGAGCTGTTATTGTTGTTTAGCTTTGTATGTATATGACTTCACATAATGTTCAACTATGTAACATGTTTGTTATTTAGCTCCATATCCCTGAAGGTTTAGTTCTATAACTAAATGTTTATGGATGCATGCACACACACACACACACACACACACACACACACACACACACACACACACACACATATACATTTTTATATATATCTTTGGGCTATTTGTGAAGAATATATGTAAATGAATGAAGTAAATATACTTATGTCAAGCCCATTTAGTAACAACAAATATATTGTTTAAGTCACTGAATAGGATACTATATGTTTCTTTAAGATCTTTCAGTGCAAAACCTGACTAATTGCTGTTTTTAATGGCTTGATTAAGCCTAATTTATGATAGGTAGGCTGTGTCATGTCATTATTGTTTTTTTAATTATAAAGGTTATGTTATCTGGATAAGAATTTGATTAACACTGAAGAAGGACTTTTGTCTGAAAGCTTTGTTTTTTATTAAAAGTATATTGGTACAACGCTGTGGAACCTTCTTTTGTTTTCAAGTTTTATACATTTAAATAAAGTCAGAGATGAACTCTGTTTCACATGGAAATATTCCATAGTGCAGGGATCTTTTGGGATGCAAATATGTCTCTGGCACATTCTGTTAATGTTACTAGCAAAATTCAGTACCCTTGGATCTAATGTTTCTTATCCTGTTTGTTTTGCGCTTGTACAACAGATCCTTCATCTCATGCTATACCTCACATCTGATTGAAACACAAAGAAGCAACTTATTGCAGATGTTCACTGAAGATCATAATATTATGGTGCCCAGCAAGGTCTTTTATACATCATAATATTATGGTGCCCAACAAGGTCTTTCATACATCATAATATTATGGTGCCCAGCAAGGTCTTTCATACATCATGATATTATGGTGCCCAACAAGGTCTTTTATACATCATAATATTATGGTGCCCAAAGTAGACAGGAGTATAAGGAGATGAGGTGCATGGCAAAGAGAGAGGTGGCAGAGGCTAAGAATAAGGCGTATGGAGAGTTATATGAAAGGTTGGACACTAAGGAGGGAGAAAAGGACCTGCATCAATTGGCTAGACAGAAAGACCGAGCTAGGAAAGATGTGCAGCAGGTAAAGGTGATAAAGAATAATGAGGGAAATGTACTCACAAGCGAGGAGAGTGTGTTGAGCATTTGGAAAGAGGACTTTGAGGGGCTGATGAATGAAGAGAATGAGAGGGAGAGAAGGTTGGATGATGTGGGGATAATGAATCATGAAGTGCAATG
Source organism: Protopterus annectens (assembly GCF_019279795.1). Lineage (NCBI taxonomy): Eukaryota > Metazoa > Chordata > Ceratodontiformes > Protopteridae > Protopterus > Protopterus annectens. The sequence continues at coordinate 1,561,759,939 of NC_056728.1, read as the reverse complement.
GATTAGCAAGGAGGAAGTAAGGATAGCTATGAAGAGAATGAAGAATGGAAAGGCTGTTGGTCCAGATGACATACCTGTGGAAGCATGGAGGTGTTTAGGTGAAATGGCAGTGGTGTTTCTAACCAGATTATTTAAAGAAATCTTGGAAAGTGACAGGATGCCTGAGGAATGGAGAAAATGTGTTTTGGTACCAATTTTTAAGAATAAGGGTGATGTGCAGAGCTGTAGTAACTACAGAGGGATTAAATTGACACAGTCACAGCATGAAGTTATGGAAAAGAGTAGTGGAAGCTAGGTTAAGAAGGGACGTGATGATTAGTGATCAGCAGTATGGTTTCCTGCCAGGAAAGAGCACTACAGATGCAATGTTTGCTCTGAGAGTGTTGATGGAGAAGTACAGAAAAGGTCAGAAGGAGTTGCATTGTATTTTTGTAGACTTAGAGAAAGCATATGACAGGGTGTCTAGAGAGGAATTGTGGTATTGTATGAGGAAGTCAGGAGTGTCACAGAAGTATGTAAGAGTGGTACAGGATATGTACGAGGGTAGTGTGACAGCGGTGAGGTCTGCAGTGGGAGTGACAGACGTGTGTAAGGTGGAGGTGGGATTACATCAAGGATCAGCTCTGAGCCCTTTCTTATTTGCAATGGTGATGGACAGGTTGACAGACGAGATCAGACAAGAGTCCCCGTGGACTATGATGTTTGCAGATGACATTGTGATCTGTAGTGAGATTAGGGAACAGGTGGAGGAGACCCTGGAGAGATGGAGATATGCTCTAGAGAGAAGAGGAATGAAGGTCAGGAGGGCTAAGACAGAATACATGTGTGTGTGAATGAGAGGGAGGATAGAGGAATGGTGAGAATGCAGGGAGTAGAGGTGGCAAAGGTGGATGAGTTTAAATACTTGGGATCAACAGTTCAGAGTAATGGTGATTGTGGGAGAGAGGTGAAGAAGAGAGTACAGACAGGATGGAGTGGGTGGACAAGAGTGTCAGGAGTGATTTGTGACAGACGAGTACCAGTAAGAGTGAAAGGGAAGGTCTACAAGAGGGTAGTGAGACCAGCTATATTATATGGGTTGGAGACAGTGGCATTGACAAAAAGGCAGGAGTTAGAGCTGGATGTGGTAGAGTTAAAGATGTTAAGATTTGCACTGGGTGTGATGAGGATGGACATGATTAGGAATAAGTGTATTAGGGGGTCGGCCCAGGTTGGAAGGTTTGGAGACAAAGTCAGAGAGGCAAGATTATGTTGGTTTGGACATGTGCTGAGGAGGGATGCTGAGTATTTTAGAAAAAGATGAAGCTACCAGGTAATAGGAAAAGAGGGAGGCCTAAGATAAGGTTTATGGATGTGGTGAGAGATGACATGCAGGTGGTTGGTGTGACAGAGCAAGATGCAGAAAACAGGAAGAAATGGAAACAGATGATCCATTGTGGTGACCCCTAACAGGAACAGATGAAAGAAGATGATGAATATTATGGTGCCGAACAAGGTCTTTTATACATCATAATATTATGGTGCCCAACAAGGTCTTTTCTACATCATAATATTATGGTGCCCAACAAGGTCTTTTCTACATCATAATATTATGGTGCCCAACAAGGTCTTTTATACATCATAATATTATGGTGCCCAACAATGTTTGGTGACCCAGACTATCTCTGTCTGGCTATCTGTCTGAAAATATAGAGCTGTTGCTACTCCTTTTGACATGATGTGAGTGAAGTGATAGAGTGTGTTTATTGCTGTATCATTTACATTCACTTCTCCTGTTGGATAAAACTCTTGTCTGTCCAGCATTAGCAGATTATCTCCATGTATCATAAGCCATTTCATCTCATACACACACCATAATCATGTGGCAGAATGCAAAGCAGATTTAAATGGACTGTATAAGCAGGAGCAATATGAGCATCTTTGATATGGCATTACAGTTACATACCAGAGAGAGAGTCATTGTTTTATCAATAAAAGTACAACTACTACAGCAAATGGGAGGATGAAGGGAGGAGCATTACACATGACGTCAGTAGGTAATAGATCATGGAGAACTGAAAGTATCTGCAGTGGAAGTAAACATGTTCAGAATGGGGAGGGTGAGATCCTTGATGTGATAAACATAATACATTTTAAGGGATGGTAATGGCCCTAGAGAGTCAGCACTGCATTAATTTAAGAAGCGGGGCATCCCAGAGAGTAAGAGAGTAAGTATAGTTTTATTGTAAGGGTCAGGTGACAGAAGGTGGTTGTCCTAGTATACAAGCATATTAGTAACCCAAAATGGAAGGACCACCACAGACTTTTACATTATGTATAAATCACATGAGAAAGATGGGAGGAAGGAATATATGTGCTGTTTGTGCAACAATAAGTGGATCGCATTAATTTACATATGCAAAACTATGCAAATTCTGTCTTACTATTTGGACCAATTAGAAGCAGGTCTTCTACAATGCCACCTGAGATACCCACAGATAGAGGATAATATAAACATCTAAGAGCCACATCTAAGTTACTGGCATTCTGGGCACCTCATCAACTGGTCTCTAAAACCTGACATCCTCCTCAAAACAAGGTTTTTGAGCTTCAGAGGTTGAGAATCAAAAAAAAAAAGACAGCCTTTCTGCTCATGGGGAGCATCTGCCACTAGTTATGGTACTGAAGCATTGAATGCTATTCAATGATACCCATGTCAGATCTAAATTATATCAAACATTGTGCATAATACCATGCTTTACTTCCCCATGACCACTTCCAATCTGCAAATGGCTTATACTCATAACTGATTTTAGCAGCATGATCAGCAGGCTATTATCCATGTCCTAAGTGCAGTAAAATAGTCACTGTTCCACAATAACTTGAAAATATGCAAAATGTTGGAAAACAAATTCCAGGCAAGGGAATGCACAGTTGGGGGCAAAGTAACATCCATTTGTTGTCACTCTATCATACCCTATCGCTCATAACCTTTTTAAGAACTACAAGATGTGAACATTTATCAAATGTAGCAAAAGTGGTAGTATATGAAGTTTGCTAGTCTTCTTTAGAACATATTAACATTTTTGATAATGTCAATATGTTTATCAAAATTATTTGCTCAGGAAAAGGGAACTTGAACCAAAATGCAGTTTTGTTTTTCACATTATTAAGTGCTTTTTCATCTTTTTAGTTTAGATCTAAGAATGCCGTATGCAATAAAAACATAACTTTAGTATATTGTTTTATGGCTGACGTTATTTCTTTAGGTTTTTCTACACACCTGGTTAGCTTTATGTGAACTTGTATTTCGTCTGGATAGTTAACATTTTTTCTATGGCATCTTGCAGAAGTTTGAATAAGAGGGAATTAACTACAATATAGATGTTTACTGATTTAAGGACATTTGACAATAAGGAAAGTCACTGACTCTAAGCACAAAGTCGATAAGAGTTATTAACCTAGTTATTGAGTAAAGAATTAGTCTTCTTTATATGCATCAGGCAATGATTACTGTCTTTACATCTCAACAAGCAAGTGTAGGTTAGAGTAATTATACTGAGTGTAAAAATAAACATTAAATAAGAGACCATTTCATATATACAACTCTGATTTACCTTAACATATTATGTAAGACACGGCACTAACAAAATCAAAATAATTGCAGAAGAAAACATAAGAATTTTGCCAGAAGCAATCAAAAAGTAGGAGATCACAGTAGTTTCAATGTAAGTCAGTCTTCAATTGCCTCTGGCAAAGTTCTTATCTTCTGCAATGATTTTGTTTTTGATAGTGTCATGTCTTCTCATCACAGAACACTCTGCATTCAAATAAAATATGTAGGCAAAAATCTGTAAAATGAAACAATGTCAGCATGACTCACCTCCTCAGGCCATTTTTGAGGTATAAGAAACAAACAAAAACTCTGAGATACACTGACATTTTTATAAAAGGAAACATCAACATGTAGTACTTTTTTCTGTTTTTGGATATGGTTGTGCTTTGGTATTAGTTTAATATGAAAACTCCCAAAGCTGGCAACACTTAATGGCTTGGTTAGAAAAATGTCTGAAATGGAACTTGATTATTTCATTATCAAAATGAAGTACTGACTAAAGGCATGAGGACTGTAGATGGAGAAAATAGATTAAATATTCCTACCTAAAATACAGACATTATCCTCTAGTATGACAAAGATATAAAAAGGCAGTATGTGAAACTGTGCAGTTGTTTCAGAACAAGCAAAGAAGTGGGAAATAACATAAGCTAGGAAAACTGAAGTAAGAAGCATGTCAGTCTGACTGCCATTGCGCATGCTCATGAAAACCTGGGTCATGAAGTTATAAGGCAGGGCAGTCCAACACCCAATATCTGTCCACCTGAGTGTGCGGATCATAAGACTGGCATCACTGAGCATCCCAGGACATGCAAGGACTAGCTACAAAAATACAGAGAGGACTGCAGGTGGTGATAACATCATACAAGAACATATTAGAAATAATGGGAGTCAAGAAAGGTAATACAACATATAAATACATGACCATAAAACAGTGATACTGAACTGAATATTTGAAGTATAACATGCCCCTCATATTGTGCTTCCACAGACCAATACATTTATGAGACAAGTTAGATCAAATGGATCATTTTAGTTTTAACAACTGGAAAGGCACAAGGAATCACTCCAAGTGAGATCATGCATTACTGCTATAGCAATGCACAGCAGCTTATAAGCTGAAGAAAAAGAAATGTATAGAGAACATAACTGTGACATCCAGATCAAGTAGTGATGAGTCAAAAAGGCAGATGCACTGTGATATCTAAATCAATTATGTAGTGATGAACCAAAAATGGGTTTTACACTACAAACACACATACAACACATCTAGCTGTTTGTCTATCTGTGTGTGTGTGTGTGTGTGTGTGTGTGTGTGTGAGTGTGTGTGTGTGTGTGTGTGTGTGTGTGTGTGTGTATATATATATATATATATATATATATATATATATATATGGATTCACTTCAGAAGCTCGAAATACTGAAATCTCGAATTTCAGTATCTCGAGCCCAAAAAGTAGAATCCACAAAACAATGAAAATTAAAAACTGTGAAATTCAAAACCTCGAATACTTGAAGTTTTGAATTTTGCAGTTTTACTACACACACACACACACACACACACACACACACACACACACACACACACACACACACACACACACACACACACACACACACACACACACACACACACAGACACACCTTCCACCATACAAACACACACAATCACTTTACTACATGAAAGCAGGTGGGCAAGCCCCCCTACACCCCACACACACACACACCATATTTAAATATTCTCACTCTGAGGTCGCACTACATGCAAACACACACAAACTCCACCACACAAGCTACTTTCTCTTCGCACACACACATCACAACAACAAAAAACACTGACCCACACCACAGCCCCTACCCAAACCTCTTAACACACACACACATACTTACCTGAATACATAACCATAGTGGAACTTTAGAAGTGCGAAATTCAAAACCTCCGGTATTCAAGGTTTTAAATTTCGTGCTTCTAAACTTTTGCTATTATGTGGATTCGGCTTCTTGGGCTCGAAATACTGAAATTCGAGATTTCAGTATTTCGTGCGTTTGAACGGAACCCATATATAGATATATATATATATATATATATATATATATATATAGAGAGAGAGAGATATATATATATATATATATATATATATATATATATATATATGTATATGCAATAGCTTCATGAGTCATGCTTATGCAACAACTTATAGAATGTATGGAAGAGACAGGCAGATAGGAAAGAAATGCACAGAAAATGCAAACAAAAGTGACAATGATGGTGTAGTTTTTCTTTTGGAGTCTGAGCTAAAACTTATCATTTAGATGAGATATTAAACAGATACTAGAGCTGCCTGAGATGGAGGTACCTCAGATCAGTATAAAAATCCCACAACACTTAACAAAACAATGAGAATTTTCCTTGTCATCCTAGCAAAATTCCTTCAGTCTCTGTGAATACATCCTCAGGTTTCTGGTGAAAATGCAGCATATCTACTGAACTAGACCATTCAAAAGAAGTGAATCAATAATAAATAAAACAGGATGAAAAGAAGGTAAAATTAGCTATGTTAAGAGGCATGCGTAGTGATCTTCTGCACAAATGAAGTGTCTTATACTTGAGTTAATAATGAAGATGTTATTTGTACTGCTACATACCAAGTGTGTGTTGGCAAATTGGAATGAAGCCGTGATTATGAAACAGGCGAGTTGGGTTCGATTAGTACAACTAAAACCTTTTGGTACTAGCTTGGGGAAAAGGGATGTGAAAATGTTTAGTCTGCTTGTCTTTCCAAAGGAGGCAGAGAATGTTTGAGCATTCTGAGAGCATGTATCTGACACAATTACTCTAGTCATCTTACTGATGCAGTGCAAACTGGCTTTGAATGAGGGCATGCAGTTTGAGGGATGTGTCACCACATAGGTGAGTATGACTCTGTCACAGTGCCATTGCATACCCCCAGTAACTCAATATTTAAGAGGAGTTTGAGCTTATGTAGAACAGCCCTGGCACAAGATAATATATGTGAGGTTATAGGCAACTTGGCTTTCCTGCTCCTCACATTCACTTTACCATCCTACCCCCGCTAAAACTATCTCTTTGTAGGGTAAAACTGTGTGCAGAGGTTGGGGTGATCCATCTCCCACAGTGCCAGTTCCACTTAGACTTTTCCCATTCTATCCAATTAGCCTTATTTGGGAGGTAGTACAACCTGACCATGTGAGGAGAAGGATAGGTTGCCTAGCAGCAAATGATCGAGCTGTGTCTCATATTGGACAAAAAAAGAGATATCTTCTGCTTTCAAAAGAGAAAATATGGAACAATTGGGAGAAAAAGGTTGTAAGAACAACAGTGACACTGAATGAGAAGGATGGCACATAGCTTAGACACATATGGAGTATAAATATAACCCAAATCTCACACACATCTCATAGTACCACTTGAGGGATATCCTTCATATTGCAGAACCATCTGCAAATGTGCACTCATATCAGAATAAACTTGAGCAATAGTAGCTATGTTCACTCTGGCCTTCAGAGTTAACAAGACAGTATGATGTATCCCTGTGATGCTCCATATGGGTTGCTGAAGAGATACTTTTTCAGTTAAATTGAAATTTCTGAAGTAAGATTTGAGATAGCAAAGTTTGAAGTTCTGAACACTGAATAATGATGAGATGGTGGAAAACAGTGCAGAAATTTCAAGTTTAGAAGAGATGATGAATAGTGACATGATGCAGGGGGTACACCCTGTGCTGAAAAGGTGTCACATTGATGCAAAAATGTTAATCTCATTAAATGGAACAGAAACGGCAAAGGTGCTGGAAGAGAATAAATGTGACTTGTCTTAGTTATCTGAATTGTTAGCTAGTTCTGTGTGATCCTAGGAAGTGGCTGACAGTGAGGATACTGAGCATTTATATAATCAACAAGTTGGCATGACAATATATTAAGCAGCAAATTGGTGAGATTCCTGATAAGACATTTGAAACAGCTAGATAAGTGCAGTATTTAAAATAGCAATTAGTTGCAATGAAAAATAAAACACAGAGGAAAATCTGAGTGTGATTGCAGTATTAAAAGGACAATGTAGACTTACTGGATTACAGAAAAGCAAAGAAATTGCAATGGGCAGACCTTTTGAAAATCCATTAGGTGCTGTAAAAGTGAGGCAGGTATTATTCATTGAATCTGACAAAAATATGAGAACCCTATAGTTATCTTGGTTTGGTTGATGTCATGTAGGAACAAGGATTTGGCAGTTATGGCAACCAGATATAAAGTGGATTAACAGTTTGTGATGTTACATTTTAATAACCATTGCATTTTAGAGATCATTGTGGAATGTAAATAATGTGCAGACTGAAATTATTGGTTAACACCTCATGCTATACTGAAAGTGTTTTGTGGAATGTTGATATTTAAACATCCAAAAATGGAGATGTTAATATAAAATAACTAATTACACAAGTAAGTATAGTAGCACTTGGCCAAGAAACTGTTAATACCTTATGTTATAAATGGTGCTCCTCTTTAGCCAGACACCATCATAAGAGACTTAGGTACTTGCATGGATACATTTATTTTATATAATCATTTTTCTTTGACAGTTAGGCAATCCTTCTATGTGGCCCACTTAAATTCCAAGGGAAGAGCTTCAAGATCCAAAGAGGTCATCCTATCACTGAACTCTTCCCTTATCAGACTCATTATTGAATACAGTTCCCCCTTTGGTATGTGCAAATCCAAGCATATTACTCAATTGGAAGGGCCCCATAGACTTCTAACCAATGAAATTAAATGTTTTAAATTGTTCAACTTCCCCAGCAGAGTAGCACGTGTCTCCTTATACTCAGTAACTCACAGGTTGCCTCAAGGCAACCCATGTCTCACTTTTTGATTCACAAAAGAGTAAGTCATATTTGACATCCTATTTTTTCATAAAGCCAGTGGCTCTAGAAGCACTCATATTAACAACGTAAATCTACATTAGAAAAATAAGCAATCCTCACGGAAGAGAGTTTCCTAACTCAATGTATTTCAATGGAATAAGTTACCACTGCAAGTCAAATAATATAGCTACTTCTATGACTAGTCTTGATGACTAGTTGGCTAGACACTAATTTATACTAGGGTTATCATGTATGGTCTCTCTTTGATTTGGGAGATAAGCACTTTTAAGTGCTTGAAAAGGGTGGGAAGAAGTTTTACGTTTGTCTGGTAAAGGTGTATATAGCTAGGCATCTTATGATCCCTGTGATTGCTTTCCCTGCATGTTCCTGTGTTTCCATGTTCATGGATCAGCTTTAGGCGATTACAGTAGTATCTCTAATGCAGAGAAATATAGTAATTCAGTTGTGGTGCAAGACAAATGGAAAAATTTAGAGCATTTTTAAAGAAAAAAGAAATTGTTTATTTGTGTAGCACTTGTTGCATGATGGTTTGAAAAAAAATAATACTTGATTGTGGGTATAGACTGAGTGATACATAATTTCTGTAAAATGAATGAGGACTTTACTGGGCAAATGCAGCTTTTGTGATAAAGATAATTGTGGATGCAGTTAATAAGGAATATATTTGAGGGATGAGAGGAACTTGTATAATGATTACAAAACTACAAAAGCATAATATGTTTATCTGATGCAAGTGAAACTTCATTAACCTATTCACTATCATGAAAAGTAGGGAAATAAAGTTGCACTGAAAAGCTATGGATTCATAATAAATTTAAATCATAGGCATAAAAAGAGAATTGGAATGCTTTGGGAAATATGTACATTTATGGCATGCTTAAGTAACATGCATGGTCACAGTATGAACCAAACATCTGCTTTAGAGTTAGATGGAAAATTTATGTGTTTTATCAAGACAGATAAGCTTTTAAACATGCTTTACTGTGTTAGATTTTATTTAGCATTTATCTGGGAAGCTGGACTGGTCTGAGGATCCTTTTATCCACTATCCAGGTCATAATGACAACAACAACACATAAAAAGGTTGCATAAATTACTCACATAAAACAGGAGAAGGATGATGAAGCAGTAATGCTAATCAGGAAGTAAACATTACAGAAGCAGCTACAACATATTACATAGGTATTGTATATAAAACATACACTGGCTGTTAAGGAACAACAGCCCCATAATATGACAGACAGATAAGCATAGCTGGATGAAACACTTTAACAATAGTCATCAAGTATAAATTAACATACGCATGATATGATGGGAAGAAAAGTGAAATTTGGCATACGTATTGACATAATGAATCTTCTGACTGTGAATGAAGTGAAAGACATTTATGATGGTTGCTGAGCTGAGGCAGTCTATTCAAATATGTTTTGAGCACAATAATGTTGTATCCAACAATTAAATACCCCTCTCCCAAAGTTAATGACCACTTGACAGAAAGGTACGAAAAAAACAATTCCGATTTTCTAGAACACTTTGAAGAGTTGGACTGGAAGGCTTTTGTCAGCCAGAATCCCAGTAGCATTTACACTTCTTTTCATTAAATGAATCATTATCACAGGTCCCACATCAAGCTAAATCAACTTGGGAGGGCCTAGATCCCACTGCTAGGATGAATGAAAAAACAAAACAAAAAGGAACTAACTCAACAGCAGTGCTGGGTTTCTATTGAAAATGAATACTTGCTTCTTTCTAGAAGTACATGAAATAAATTTGATCTGTTTAAAAAAGTTCTCAAACCACTAGAAGCTTTAACAAATTTCAGAAAAATTCACCTTAAGCCCATTCTCTTCAAGGAAAGTTTATTTGGATCAGAGATTTCATTCTGTAGACTTCTGCAGATCAAAAACATTTATAACAAAGGTGACAGAAGGTTTGCTCCTCTGTATAGTTTTCCAGAAAAATTGGCTTGGGTTGAGCTTATTTCTGATGGGTTATGTTTGGTGTTTTCCAACTAGATGTGAATTTTACTCCTTAATTTACATATGTTCTTTCCATAGGTGTGGTCTTTTAGCTAGGGCAACTTATGCTTTAAGTCTAGATTTTTTGAGGACAATAGTTGATTTATTAGAGTGAGTGTGTTAGTTAAGGGACAAGGGATTATTATCATGAGTAAAGTAAAATGAACACATATTATTTAAATGGCAGAATTAAGCCTTTCATATTAGTTATTTATTTGATAAGAACAGCATTTCTCATTTGAAATGCAAATATCGAAGGATTTTTTTTGTTGTTTTAAATTGCCATTGAAGGAATATATAGAGATGATAATATTTGTCTTTATTTGGTACACTTATTTTGGGACATTCCTATAATGGTTGATAGTGGAATATGTCTTATTGTATTATATCTATATCTATATATATATATATATATATATATATATATTAATAAATTATGTTTCTAAATCAAAAACTATTATTTTTATTCCAGTTTACTGTTAAGAAGATTTGTATAGGCTGTCAAATCATTGCTTTATGTTCCATATAATGGTTTCTGTAGTAATGTGTGAATCAAATTATAGAGAGGTCCTTTAAACAATTTGAACAGATTCTGTGAATTGCAAACAGTACTTGCATTATGTTTATATGATGATTACATCCTGTTTCTGTAGGTTAGCTACGTTGGTGGAATGCTGCATTATTTATTTTTAGCAGTATCAAGATCTGTTTGTAGAGCATGAGATGGATGCCCTTTATGAAATTGGCAGAAATTCATGGGAGGCGTTTTGGCTTAGTTTTAATTTGGGATAGTGTAATGCATTTCAGGGATGACTAGAAAAAAGAGAATCATTACAATCTTCTTATTTAAGAATAAAGTTTAATGTGTACTAGACATTTCCGGTTGACAGTCAAGGTACCATTATAAGATGAAGACGTGAAGGATTCTACACTAACTACTGCTTCCTGTGGTTTAAGAGGAGTGCTGTTTCCTCTTTTGAGGGAACACTGATAAAAGGAATAATTTAACTTCAACTGGGAAGGATAGGTTCAGCATAATGGTTATGGTTTCCACATCATAAACACAAGGTGCAGGGTTAGATTTTGACCTCAGGATATTGGCTAGATTTAAAATGGCCCTTCATGGTAGCTAGTCTGGTATTTACTTATGAATCTATAAACCTTAGGCTCGGGTATTCACCTGCTTCTATAATACTATGACACCATATTGAAAGGGAAGTGGAAGATTTATAATAAGACTTTGACGAAGGCTGAATGAAAGGGAAAGTGTTGCACAAGAAACTTGGCTGTGTTTTTCAGCATTATATTCTCTGAAAACAATAGGCTAGGCACATTTGACTTCACAGTGACTGAGGGCTTTAATGTAATTGGTGGGAAACATTGCAATTATAGAAATGATTAAAAATGAGAAGAGAATTAATATGGAGATTTATCAAGATGTATAGTTTTGAATAAATAATCTGAAAGGATTACTTTAGGATTTGATTAATAGACAATATTTTGAAATATAAAGGGATGAACAGATGATTAAGGACAAATTATTATTATTATTGTTTGTTTGTTTTTGATATTATTGTTTGTCTTTTAATCATCATGTAGATACAAGTATTAAAGCTAAAATATAGAGATTGGAATTAAATTTATTTCCCATTTTCTAAATCATAATTTAAAGATAGAAGAAGAAGCCTTTCAATTTGGGTTACTAAGTGATTAAGACAGTTATGTAAACTAAGATAGCACTGCAATAAAGTTAGATTACCTTTTGTATTACTATATTTCTGATTTACAAAAAATACAAAAATATATAATATATTTCTAAATAAGGAAGATAAGATTGCTTTATATTAATTTGCTTAAGGAATAAAGGGATTCTCCCACAACTATCTGTAAAGCTGTTATGTATGCTATTACATAGGTCAGTAAAGAACAGTTAAAAAACAGCATCACAAAGCATGATATCATTCAAATAAAACAATGTTGGGAAATAGCATCAGTCTAGTCAACTATAGATGTCACATGATTCCTGGTATACATAGATGAGCCATGAGGCATGCAAATGTAGGTTATGGATTCTACATGAGAAATGTATCTTTCCATTTAATCTTTATTGTACATGACCTGTTCACTGCAGACACATTGCAAGTAAAGGGCAAAATACAATATGCTGTATATAGAGCTTAACAACTGTATACCTATATAATTCTGTAGTAAGGATAAACCATGTAAAAGAAGTAGATAACAGAGTGATGTATCATACCACATGAAACAAATTCTAGGATTCTGCTGATAGCAGTGTAAGCCCATTGTAAGACATGTCTTAGCTATGCCATGATGGATAGCAGATGTACTTTGATAATCAGTGAGTATTGCATGCATTAGAAATGAATGCAATTTTGACATTGCTCCAGCTGTATCGCTTTTTTAAAATGTCCTAAAGTTCTGTAATTTAGATTAAATTAGCTCACAGTTTCCTTTAAAATGCATTCTTCCACCTACTTAATTACCCAGTCATCAAAGTTCAATAAATAATATAATAAATGAGTAAAAAAAGAAATAACCCAGTAAAGAGTATTAGTGCTGTCATTTGTATAGGGCAGTAACTAGCAGTCTGTAACTATATATGTCATTTGTACAGGGCAGTAACTAAAAGTCTGTAACTATATGTGTCGTTTGTAATGGGCAGTAACTAACAGTCTGTAACTATATGTGTCGTTTGTAATGGGCAGTAACTAACAGTCTGTAACTATATGTGTCATTTGTATAGGGCAGTAACTAGCAGTCTGTAACTATATGTGTCATTTGTACAGGGCAGTAACTAACAGTCTGTAACTATATGTGTCATTTGTATAGGGCAGTAACTAACAGTTTGTAACTATATGTGCCATTTGTATAGGGCAGTAACTAGCAGTCTGTAACTATATGTGCCATCTGTATAGTTCAGTAACTAGCAGTCTGTAACTATATGTGTCATTTGTATTGAGCAGAAACTAACAGTCTGTAACTTTATGTGTCATTTGTATAGGGCAATAACTAATGGTCTGTAACTATATGTGTCATTTGTATAGGGCAGTAACCAACAAACAGTCTGTAACTATATGTGTCATTTGTATAGGGCAGTAACTAACAGTCTGTAACTATATGTGTCATTTTTATAGGGGCAGTAACTAGCAGTCTGTAACTATATGTATCATTTGTATTGAGCAGAAACTAACAGTCTGTAACTATATGTGTCATTTGTATAGGGCAATAACTAATGGTCTGTAACTATATGTGTCATTTGTATAGGGCAGTAACCAACAAACAGTCTGTAACTATATGTGTCATTTGTATAGGGCAGTAACTAACAGTCTGTAACTATATGTGTCATATTTATAGGGCAGTAACTAGCAGTCTGTAACTATATGTGTCATTTGTATTGGGCAGTAACTAACAGTCTGCAACTATATGTGTCATTTGTATAGGGCAGTAACTAACAGTCTGTAACTATATGTGTCATTTGTATAGGGCAGTAACTAACAGTTTGTAACTATATGTGTCATTTGTATAGGGCAGTAACAAACAGTCTGTAACTATATGTGTTATTTGTATAGGGCAGTAACTAACAGTATGTAACTATATGGTTGGGCAAACTGCCATGACTGCTTGTTTGCTGTCTTTTTAAACCAAAAACTATTGTTTAATATGCATGTGACTTAATAATTGTGTAAGCACATGTCTGTATAACCAAGAACATTTAGCACAAAGGCATGCAGAAGGGAGGTACATATCAGGCAACAATAATTCCCAAACACTTCTTGCAGCATTCTCCCACTGGTCACATAGACCTAGCCCATTGCACAGAATTGTACTGGGTTATTTATTTATTTATTTTACATTTATTGGCCAGGATAGTCAGACTCAACTCAAGTCCATTTTCAGCAGAACCCTGGGGAGAAAAGCTCCAGATTACAATAATAATACATAGCAGTTAGTTCATACAGAGAATATAATGCTTTGCATAAAATACCTATCAAAAAGTAGTAACTCATTTAACATAGTAAAATAGCCATTTCAAACATATATAGTGTAAAAGACGTGGAAGTCATAGAGCAACATAATATAGTAAGGTATACATACAGTAATGAATTTCAAAGACATGATTGATCATAACAGTCTGTAATCATATAAGGCACACTATACAAAAGGGTTGGACTACAGGAAATACAGATATTAGTTTGTACATAAGTTCATCATCCTGGGGGATCACAGGAGGAAGATCAGTTATCCATAAAGTGTGCTTTCAAGAATTTTTTGAACTGCATGGCAGAGCTGTGCGGCCACGGTGGTGCAGTGGTTAGCATTGCTGCCTCACAGCAAGAGATTCTCTGGTTCGATCCTTGGCTAGGGTGCCCTCTGTGCGCAGTCTGCATGTCCTCCCTGTGGTTGCATGGGTTTCCTCCGGGTGCTCCAGTTTCCTTCCACATCTTCCACATCCCAAAGACATGTTGTAGGTGGACTGGACACTTTAAATTGGCCCTAGGTGTGAGTATGTGCATGTGTGTGCCTTCTGTGGAAGGTTGGGTGCCGGGCTGGCAACTTGACACTGTAAAACTCTACTGCCAATCATGAGCGGACAGATGATCCGCTCTGGTGACCCCTAACTGGGAAAGAGCGGAAAGAAGAAAAGGAGACAGAGCTGTTAGAAGTCTGCAAGCTGGGTAAAGTATTTCAAGCTTTAGAATTAGTACAGCTAAAGATGGATTTACTAGCTTCATTATTAAATGTACTGACATTTAGGAGATTCTGATTACTAAATCTTAGCGTTCTAGCAGTGGTATAGGGTTGGACTATCTCCTGCAGTGCTGGGATTTTATCAGGGTAGTAGTACAGCTTATGTACAAGTAACAGTTGATTGATTTTAAGAAGATGAGGCAGCTCTGGCCAGTTTAGTTGTTTGAGTGGGACACAGTGATGAGGTTTGAGTGAGGACCCTGAGGCAAGCCTGGCAATCTTGTTGTAACAAGATTCTGGTTTGTTTAGGTCAGCCTTCTGTAGATTTGTTAGTATAGGGGAAGCATAGAGGAGGTAGATAAGAGGTGTGCTCAAGCAGTTGTCATTTTAGTATGTTTAATGTGGAATAGTTTATTACGATAGAGGAGGCCTAGTTTTGTGTGGACTTTCTTGATAGTTTGGGATATATGGATATCAAATCTCAGGTTATTATCTATTTCTGTACCTAATAGTTTTGTGTTTGTGGTTTGGGAGATCTTGGTTTTGCTGTTGGACAATAAGATAAATTTGTCACTTGAGGTGGAGATCGACTTGGCTAAAGAGAAGAAGTATTGTTTTTTTAGGGTTGAGAATTAGGTGGAAGTTAGAGAACCAGGTTTCAGCAACAGAAAAACAAATTTGAGTTATGGAGTGAAGGTCATCTATCGTGGGGGTAGTGCAGATAAGAGTGGTATTATCTGCTTATTGCACTATGGAAGCATTAGATGTGGAGGAGGACAGGTGGTTGGTGAATATTGAGAAGAGTAATGGGCCAAGGATAGATCCCTGAGGGACTCCTAAGGATACTGAATATATAGAATTATATAAGAAATGCCATCTTTGCCTTCTTGCATGGAAGGCATACAGTGTATCCATTTGATGGTGTGCTGATTTAACACGGACATCCTGCCAGTCAAATGTGAGATTGACAAACATAGCTTATGTCTTGTGGGCCATGCACCTGAGTAATCCCCTTTGTGTGTGTGTGTGTGTGTGTGTGTGTGTGTGTGTGTGTGTGTGTGTGTGTGTGTGTGTGTGTGTGTTTGTGTGCATCTTCTTCTTCTACTTCTTCTTTCGGCTTTTCCCGGTTAGGGGTCGCCACAGCGGATCACCTGTCCGCGCATGATTGGCAGTGGAGTTTTTACGGTGTTGAGTTGCCAGCCCGGCGCCCAACCTTCCACAGAAGGCACACACATGCATGCACTCATGCCTAGGGCTAATTTAGAGTGTCCAATACACCTACAGCATGTCTTTGGGAATGTGGGAGGAAACCGGAGCACCCGGAGGAAACCCACGTGACCTTTTAAGATTCATATGAGCAGTTAATTGTGATGTAGGTACAACAATGTATCTGTGTACATTCTTTACCAGTTGCTGTTTTCATCTGCTGCACAATGTTGAATGTAATGCTGTAGAGAACAGTGTAGACAAGCATTTTGTAGCTGGTTGCATATTTTAATGCATCACCACATTTTCTCAGGTACATGGATTGCACACTCTTTGCTAGTCTCTGGCTAATTAAGCATTAATTATTGTAACACGCTGTAAGTAATGAAGCATGCTAGTAAGACCTATGTTAGTTTCAAGACCATGTGATGCAATACTGCACTATATTGTGTAGAATGCTGTCTTCTCTTATGGTATTGTTAGAAGAGTGTACTGCAGGAGTGTACAGTGTAGCATCCGGTCAAGATTTGTGAGTATGCCATTTGAGTACTGCAGCAGTATGCATTATACAATGCAGCATACTATCATGGCCTGCATTTTTGTCATTTAAGCCTACTGAAGTGTTGGTTACTATAGAATGAAGCATGTAGTGCTGCCATGACCTACAATAATATTTGGGGTTTTAGGTAAGAGCAAATGGCTGTGAGGGCTTGAAGTGAACAGAAAGTGAGTGAATCCTTTTTTTGTTGATCAGCTATAATGACAAAATGAGGTGGAAGTTGGTGGCTAATTGTTTGGATCATTGAGGCTGATGCAGTATTATTTATTTACTTATTGGCATTTTGATTACCTAGAAAATCTGAGTGAGTAGGAACGCATTTTCAGCTGAGGCTCACAAATAAATGCTCCAAAGTATTACAAAACAGTTTAAAAATAATAATTTTGCAGTCTTCAAAAATAATGCAAAAAAAAAACAAAAAAACAAAAAAACAAAGTGTACCAAATTATACATAATATGAAAACATTGATTGAGTAGATTCAAGTTATAGCACAATGATTTAATAGTTAGAGAAATTTTAGCTTGTTTATAGAGAACTTAAAGGTAAGTTAGTATAATACAAACAGGAATTGCAATTCATAAAATGCAATACATATGCTGTTGTGTTAAGTTTTTAACTGATATAAAGAAGTATTTGGTGATTGTCTTTCATTCTGGACATTATTTTTGCCTTTGTCTAGAATTCTTATGCAGAGTAATTGAGAGATATGAGTAATCTTGTGAAGTTGATGAGGGATATTTTTATTCTTTTGAATTTGTGCTGCTGTTCAGTTGGTATATTTAAGTTTTAAAGTGGGGATTGCCTCCACATGAGTGGGTGCAGTGTTTTTCCCCCTTGCAAAAACACTTTATTTGCTTTTGTTATGTTCACTGTTTTATCATTCAGTCATATAACTTCAGCTATATTTAGTTTGATCTTTTTTGTGGTATTTTTGGTTTTGGTTTTTGACCACGTATTTTCCCTGACACAGTCATATTCAGTAGATGGGACTGAAGTAATGTGAATTAAACAATACAGATTTATTGCGACTTATGTTTGTCAGAGGAGAAAGAGTTGCAATAGTGTGCTTTATACAGTATGGCATGTTATCATGACCTGCATGTTTGTCAAAAGAGGGTGCTGCAGTAATTTGCTTCATGCAATGCAGCTTGCAATGCTGTCATAACCTGCACTTACATCAGGTAGGGGTGCAGCACTAGTGTGCAACATGTAACACTTTCATGACCAGTGTTTTTGTGATGATGATAGGTTGCTGCAGTGCTGTGCATTATTCAGTTCTGTACTCTGTCATAACGTGTTTGTGACAGGAGAGCATGCTGCAGTAATATGCATTGTACAGTGAACATTAAGCACTGCCTTGCCAGGGTTTACAACAAAAGAGGGTGATGCAGTAGTTTGTAATGCTAAAATGCAGCATGTAGCACTGTCATGACCCATGTTTATTCAGAAGGGGAGTTGCAGTAGTATGCGTCATACATTGCAACATGATATCATGACCTTTTTTAATGTTAAGAGACTGTGTTGCATTAATATGCATTATACACTGTAGCATGCAGCACTTTTATAACCCATGTTAGTGTCAGGCGAGAGAGCTATTGTAGTGTGCAATATATATAGTGTAGAATGTTTTCATTATATGTGCTTGTTTCAGAAGTGCATTCTGCATGTGTGCATATTGCAGGTCTACTAATATTCTTGTGACAACCTACACTTCTGAGTTGCATGATGCAGCTACCATGTTCTGCATGGAATTTAGGCTTGTGAAGCACTGCTACACAGTTTAGTAGTACTGCATTTAATTATTTCTTGTTCTGTACATCATAAATTCCTGTCAATACCCAAGCATAAGCTCTGTTTTCCAATTTCTTCCTCCCTAAAGTTCCAATTTTTTTTGTTCTTTTCTACTACCAATGCATGTTTTTTGGGGAAGCTCAGCTTGCACACACATTGTTTTCTGTGTGTTTGTGTATTTGTGTGTGTGTGTGTGTGTGTGTGTGTGTGTGTGTGTGTGTGTGTGTGTGTGTGTGTGCGTGTATACACGACTGTGCTTTACACCCTAGTTATGACACTTGTCTCCATTGCTGTATGTTAGAAAGCACTGGTCTAGTAGATGCATTTAGATTGTTGGTATATGAGTGGCATGGATCCCTTGCAGGACTTGAACACAGGACACACATAATGGTTGGCTATGACAGCTCTCAGTTGGTTTGAAAGATATAGCATGAAGTGTACAAGATCATGTGTTCTGTAGCTTTTTCTCTGCCATTAAATGGCCTTGAGTGCTTAGTATTGAAGCTGCTTTTGTTTTTTTTTCCCAATTTTTTTCTGGCACACTAACACAAAAGCTTAAGACAATGAGATGCTAATGAGTTTAATTTTTGTAGTCTTGGTTTCGGTTCTTACAGTGCTTTTTTGTTAATGGCATGGCAAAGAGCAACACAGATGGCAGACAATGCACTCACATCACCACAAAAAGAAGCAGTCATGTTATGTCAATTCACTATGTTAAATAAATAACAAAATACATTTGGGGGACACGTTTCTGAACATTTGTGCTATTCTGTATGGACACTATCATTTTGTTACTGATCCACAACATGTTGCTATATGCTGTTTCTGATGACACCACACCTAGATCATGGTCAAATGGGGCCCTAGGCAAAGTATTGGATTACTGCCCCCCCCCCCCCTGCAGCCATTCCAGTGTCCCATTACTTAGCTATTTCTCCCAAGTTATTATAAACTGTTCAAACCTGTCAATGTGCATACTGTTTTCTTCTTTACTGTAACAATGATTGCAGATATTTGGATTTAATTTAAAGCTTTTATTTCAAATTTTATAGCTGAAACAGTAATGGCTATTTGCTAAACAAAACAATACAGTCTCACAGTGAAAACAGACTTAGCATGAGCAACATGGAGAAATGCACTTGACCACCACAGCACAACACTAATCACAAGACACATAACTCTCCTAAACATTGTGCCACTCAACCAAAGCCCCTAAGGCAAAACAGCATGCCCAACACACTAGTCAAAGATAACTCGATAGTGAGGCACACTGATGTCCCACTCACTAGACTGAATAAGAGAAAGTAACAGTCAGCTGCCTGTCAGCTTCCAGGATCCACTACATAACGCACACACTCAGGTCCCTCAACAACAGGTACAAATATGACTCTGTCATTGTACATGTGGGTGTGAATGACCTGAGACACACCTCCCTGGACTACATGAAAAGAAACGTGGAGGAGCTCTCGGATTATGTAGTCCAGGTGGGTATGACCCCAGCCCTGAGCAGCCTCCTACCATCACCCTTAATGATACCATAGTGCAAGCAGAAAATTATTGATTTCAACAATTGGTCAAGTTTCTGGTGTCATTCTAAGGGGATCCAGTATCTGTCTGCCTGGGATGACATGCTTAACAGACCTTGATGCTTTGCCAGAGATGGCCTGGATCTGTCATCCCTGGGCTTCTGGATACTGGCCAAGGCTCTTGCCACCCCTATAGTGCCTTTTTAGGCGGCGTTCCAAAGACCAAATCACCACTGGAACAGCTTCAAACAAATGCAATCTGAGGATCATTCTGCTCAATGCTAGAAGTCTTAATCTCAAAATGCACTCACTTGAAGCACTCCTTAAAATGGAGAACATCACATTTGTGCTGTAACAGAGACCTGGTTCAAGGCAGCAGAAAGCACCCCTGCACTACCAGGCTATAACTTATTTCACACCTTTTGGCCCCAGAACTTGGACCGAAACTCCAAAGGTGGTGGTGTTTCCATATTCATAAAGAATGTGCACAGCTCCAGACTGGTAGCTCAACATAATGCATCAGAGATACTTCAGGTGCAGCTAACATTGGGTAAGACAGCAATTCAGGTCGTAGCCTGCTATAGGCCCACAACCATGACCCAAGACTCACACTACACATTCCTAAGCACCCTGGAGAATATTAGGGTCCAACCTAACACTCTCATACCCCTCCATTAACTGGGAAAACTACTCATGTACCAATACACTTGCCCAATGTTTCCTGGAATTTAACACTTCCAATGCCCTGGACCAGCTCGTTCTTACCCCCACTAGAGATAGAAACATCCTTGACCTGATCATTACTAACATGGGTGACCATTGCTCTATACCAATAGTCAAGTCCTCCCTGGTTAGAGCCGACCACAAACTAATCACCTTGGAAATCCACATCCCTCCCACCCCCACCCCCCTGCAAAGGTAACCGCCATGAAAAACTTCTCCAAAGTTAACTTTGGGCTCCTAAAAACAGAGGTGGCTAATTTCACAGCACCCATGCAATTGGAGAACAGCTTCATGACCACCAAATAATACACTAATGCCCTGTACGAACACATACATAAATGCACGGATCTTGCCATACCCAATAGAACCAAGACACTCTCCTCAAAAAAAAGGAAACCAGTCTGGTGGTCCCCTGCCATAAACAAACTCTACAACAGAAGGAAGAAACTGATGTGAAATAAGGTGAAGTCCCAAGACTGGAAAAAAACCTTTATCAGCCTCAACAAAAAGTTGAGATCCCTCATCAAATCCTCTAAAGCTAGCTATGAAAACAGAATTGCAGCAGATAGTAAAGACAACCACAAGGCCTTCTATAGTTATGTAAAGAATCTCCATGGCAATACCCAGATTTGCTCAGAGCTGTTGCAGAATGGCACATCCTATACCAAGCCAACAGTTATTGCCAATATACTGGCAGACAGATTCAGTGACAACTTTATCCCTCCCCCCAAAGGACAAATCACAATACCAGTAGATTGCCAGGCACCCAGTATTACTGATGCACAGGGTAAAACAGCACTGTCCAAGGCCAAGAATACAGCTTCTATGGGACCCGACAATATCCCTGGGTGTGTTCTACATGAAGTCAAGAGTGAACTGGCACCTCACCTGTGTGCCCTGTTCAATCACAGCCTCACCTCAGGCTTTGTCCCTACCGAATCACGCACTGCTACAGTCATCCCTCTCCACAAAGGAGGAGCGATTACAGACCCTGGGAACTATTGCCCCATTAGCCTGACAAGTCTGATATGCAAAGCTATGGAATGTATCATCATGGACCTAATAAACAAGGATATAGGGAATCTACAAACTCTGGATCCCACACAGTTTGGTTTTGTGAAGGGTAGATCGTGCTTGCTCAACCTGGTTGACTTCTTTGAGTCAGTCACCAGAGCTGTGGATGAAGGCAAGGTGGTTCATACAGCCTAACTTGATCTTCCAAGGCCTTTGATACCATTCCCCACTCAGGAATCATAGAAAAACTCACTAAGCTAGGCATCAACCCTTATATCACTAGGTGGGTTGCAAAGTGGCTCGCAGATAGAACCCACAGTTTGAAAGCAGCTGACTCCAAGTCAGACTGATTACCAGTCACGATTGGAGTCCAACAGGGTTCGGTCCTGGGTCCTCTCCTGTTTGGTATCTACTTCTCTGAAGTCCAGGTCAACACGAATGGACTCTGGCTGACAAGGTTCACAGACAATTGCAAGTTGCGATCCGTAATTAACTCCCCAAGTGATGTTGACATCCTACAGAATGCCCTCACTGAGACCAACAACTGGTGTCAGAACCATGGCCTTAAGCTCAATGCCAAAAAATGTGTTGTCATTCCCTTTGGAAAAAACCTAGTTCCTATGAATTACCACATCGATGGTAGTCCACTGAACACAGAAGGCATCATAAGAGATCTGGGAACACAGGTTGACAGCATCCTCTCTTTTTACCACCACATTGCCTCTGTGGTCAGAAAGTCCTTCTATATGGCACATCTCATTACTAAGGGTTTTGCATCCATGAAGAAAGAGGTCATTGTCTGTTTCTACTCTTCCCTCATTAGGCCAGTCACTAAGTACAAAGCCCCATTTGGCATGTACCTCACTAGACTCCTGCAACAACTGGAGAGGCCACAAAAGTACCTCACAAAGAGGATCCTAGGCCTTAAACACTTGTCCTATATGGACAGACTCAAAAAACTCCAACTATTCTCTGTCTCATATCGCCTACTAAGAGGCGATCTCTACTTGACTTATAAAGCCATGTCTGACCCAGCTCTGTTAGAAATGCTACATCTAAAGAAATCTCAATCCCTCCACACTACACACTCCAGAGACCTCAACCTCATTGCCACAATCAACAGAACATGCTGGAGGGACAGGTTCATAACCCAGAGACTGCCCAGGCTATGGAATAGACTTCCTGTACACATCAAGCGGAGCACCTCACTGGTCCTCTTTAAGAGAAATCTTGACAAGTAGATGGGAAATGGAAAATTCACCCCAAGGGATCACTCTAGTGGCTCTACTCAACAGAGGCACTGGGAACTAAGGTTGGGTGGCATGATACCAGGGTAATCCTATGGGCTAGGCTTGCAAAGGCTCCAGGGTCAGTAGCCTAGTACACACCTATGAACCTATGAACAGTAAACTTCTTTGTCCCTGAAAGTCACGTTCATTGAACCTGCATTAAAATCAGTACTCATAAAAAATGCATCTGGCCAGTGGCAGATTAAGTTTTCCGTTGGGCTGTTTTTAAACCATGGGCCACTTACACACATTATTAGGACCCCTCATACATGCATGTGTTCTTTGATTCACCTTCTTGATTGTATTAAATTATATTCCTTGTATAACACATGACCACTTGTTAGAGTGTGCTTTAAATTTAGGTTTGAATATTTTTCCAGTAAGCAAAGAAATAAAATGTTTGAACCAATAATGACAAAACTACCCATTACAGAACATTTCAAATATAAAAGGCAACTCAAACGTCTGTCATTTGAATTAGTCAGTATCAGTCAATGTACACAATCTCTGCAGAAGTAAAAGTCATCTGAATAATTCCACATCACAGAGATTTTTAAGTAATGAAGAGGTTACTGCTGGCAAACACCTTGGCATTACAGTGTTTCTTCCACAAATTCAGTGCCTGCTACCTTTGAAGAATAGATTGTTTATGTTATATTAACAAAAAGAAAAAAGGAAACAAAATGATGTGCTGGTTATATAACACTAGTGAATGGTTGTCAAACTGACAACAGGTTCATAGGTTTTAGGCAGACACATTCAGGACTGTAGCATCCAACCCCCCCCCCCTTATGCTTCATTATAGTGTCAGAAATCAATCTACCTGTTGTGGGAATACAAACCACAACCTTCTGCACCAAAAGTAATGTGCTACTTATTGCACTTCTGAGACTCAACAACACAGCTTCAAAACTCTGTGCATGACATTGACAGACTGTAATCCCCATTGATTAACAAGAAATACATAATAAATCAATCAATAAATAAATAAAGAAATAAAGCAAATTAAAGCAGTCCTGGCAGTTGGTATGGAGATTTAAGGCACTTACCTGCCCTTAGTTCTTAAGGTTCAGGGTTTGACTCTGATCAACGTCACTTAATTAGACAGTGCCCCTGAATGCGGCATTTCACACACACCCAAAGACAAGCACACACGCACACACACACACACACACACACACACACACACACACACACACACACACACACACACACACACACACACACACACACACACACGCACACACACACTGTGCACTCACCTGAATGGATCCTGTTACTTTAGTTCTATCTCCCTGGCTTTCAATGATCCTGTTCAGTGCTCTGTATCTCCCCAGTTTACCACATAGGTTTACATAATGGACATTGCTAGCTTAAATCTCCTGTGTGGGTTTAGATGAAGTGAGGACAGTGCTCTAATGAAGAAGTTTCTGGGGTGAGGTAATGAAGTTCTCCTGTGGGGTCCTAATGCTTGCTGTGTTTACAGAAGGATCCTGAGGCTTATTTTATAGTGAAGCTGGAGCCTCCCGGCCAACATGGGCCTTAGGCAGCTGCCTAGGTCACCTAGTGCTGGATCCAGCTCTGGATGACACCATTGTCTAACCTACATAGCATATGCCTTTTACTGCTCTTTACATATTCTATGTTTTCTAAGTTACATACTCTGTTTTGGTTTTGGTCTTGCTTTTCCTGGTTCTGTATGTTTACTTGACCTGCATCAGTAACTTGCAGACACAGTTTTTGATCAATTTAACAGTCTTCTGTCACTCCCAGCATGTATGAGTTACATTATACAGACCAGTTAATTACTTCTGTCACAGTACTTTCTGTGCTGTTCCAAATTTTCGTAGCAATTTCATTTATTATTTAAGGCCTCACCTATTATTTGGCTGCCTCATTTATTTTCAGAATGACAAAAATGATTAATCTGGTGTAAATGTAATAAAAATGTGTCAGGTTACTATGGTTCTCTGCTTCTGAAGTACAGGTTCCCTCCTACAAAATATTTCCTTTTTTTGTAACTCTTTTTTGTTGAAAATCTTTAAATGTAATTCTTTGAATAATAGCAAATGAGATAACCCAAAGAATACCACTTGAGCTGAATTCTGAATTCACCTCTGTTTTCTTGGTTCTTATATAATGCAGTATGGTTTTAAGTTTATATCTTTCTCTTGGACATTTTCCATAGTCAGGCCTTTACTGGTAGATGTAAAAGCATATGCTGTAAAGATTAATGATTTTTATTTCTCAAAATGTGATTCTGGGATTTGTATAGCTGAGTGATTATTTTGATAAGTGAATATGTCTACTTGGCAATGACTTTTGGAGTTTAGAACTCATTCAACAAAGAGAAGAAAAATGCAAATGTGAAATAGAAAATATGCCATTGATAGCAAGGAGCTATATGTGAAACAAATATAAAATAAACAATTGTGTATTTAACATTATGCTGAGCAAAACATGAGAGATACATTTCAGGAGAATGTGGTATTCCCTACAGAGAACTCATTCAAACACTTACTCATTATACTAACAGCAGTCTGCCTCTAATAATGAATTCATGGACACGCAAGCCATTACCTACTACTGCTGTCATGCATAAACTAGATAAATAGATAATGTGGTTTAATAGCAGAAAATCTGAGAATACTGTGGTCATCCATGTAACAAGATATCTAATCCATTACCTACCTTATGTAGACAAATAACATGAATACATTGTTACATTGCTACTGAGAGACATTAATCTTCCCAAATAGAAAGAAACTTACTGAAAAATGAAATCAACAAAGCAAAGGTTAACAGTCTAACTCGAGGTAAGCAATACTTTTTGATTAAGTACTGACCTATAATACAAATGTTTATGACAGTTTAGTCAAAAGCTTATGGAAAATGTTCCCTGGCTGAACTAAGTTTCTTACACCATTCCCAAGTCATTTTAAGAGTCCCTTATGCTGAGGCAATATGGCACATATGGACGTTTCATAAAGTAGGTACACTGATACTCAGCACCAGATATAGCACGCAAGGTCAGCAGATATCAGTAACTTGGAGAGTAAGCTATTGAATGACTGGATTAATAACCAGTGAGATCAGATCATTCACAATTGCTTTACTTACAATTAATAAAATTCTCTGACTATACTTCAGCATCTTTAAATTTGTAGACGTTTATGGGTATAAAACCATGAGGTGTAATAACCTTTAGGGACAATCTGTGATGTATAGTATTCTATTGCCACATATAGGAGTCATAGAAATCTGTAGGTTACCTTAGACCTAGTACATGCAGAGCCCTCACATGGCTCTTGGCACACTACTTATAATTGATATATCAGTAGATGTAGTCATTCTTTCATGGAAAGGGCGGCATATTACCAGACATAAAGGATGCAAGGTAGATGCATGTAGTCACTGAGAAGCTAGACAGTTCCCAACATAGACCTGACTAGCTGCAATTCTGACTAAAACAGCATAATGCACAAGGATTATAACTTGACTGGTTGTCATAAATTTGTTATACTTGTTGACCATTTTTAATACAGCAAGTGACATCTACTTACCACATCACAGATAAGTTAATGTACTAACAGATGTGCATAGCCAGTGATAATAGGTATTAAAACTGTCTGCATCAATTCGGCACTAGCTACATAGGAAGCCAATACAGTACATAAGCTGTAACCTCTTAGCTATGAATAGGAGTAGGTATGCACCACAGGGATGAAAGATTTATTCTAATCTGGCTTGGCCAAACAGATAATAGCATACATGTATGTCCCCAGCATGAGTGAACTGACAATGGGTTAAAGTATATATAAATAATGTAGGTCATATAAAGTACAGTTAGATCTGATGAAGCTTTTTATGGGTGAAAATGCTTATATATTTAATATTTATTTTCTTACTTTTCAATAAAGAAGCATCAATTTTTGCACATAAGTGCTTAATGACTATGAAATCTCAAATGAGATTGGTTACAGTTTGTGGTTCTTTGTTCTAAGTTTTAAGGAGGCTCATCCTCCAGCAACTTTGATGTTTTCCAAATGGTTTGATGTGTTTCCTTAAGAGTGAGAGACACCTTATCCTCTAAACCTGGAAACTATTGCAGCTCACTACAAGAACCTATGTGCATCTCTATCTATCTATATCTATGTCTATATCTATATCTATATCTATATCTATATCTGTATCTATCTATTTATTTACACACACACACACACACACACACACACACACACACACACACACACACATACACACACACACAGACATTTACTGTCTATCTATCTATCTATCTATCGATATATATATATATATATCTATAGGATTTGTTCATCCTGTTGAAATGACAGAATGCCGACAACCAGAAGGATGACCCCATTTGGTCGACACATGTGGGAGATTATCAATCCCTGAGTATAGGAATATTTCTTTTCCCAGGGACTGCGCGATCATGGGGTTAGTATATATGGTTATCAGGGGTATGGGGGAGGGGGTGCGGCATGGCTTGATCCCTGCAAAAAACAATGTTATTTGTTTCATGCAATGCAGTTCTTTCTTAGTGCATGTGTGGCAATGTGTCGACCTTTTGGGTCAACATTTTGGAGGTCAACATATGGGCTACGTGACTAAAGTGAGTAGACCCATATATCTCTATATCTATATGTCTATATATATATCTATATATATATATATATATATATATATATATATATATATATATATATATATATATGTGTGTGTGTGTGTGTGTGTGTGTGTGTTTGCGTGTGTGTGTGTGTCTGTGTGTGTATACACATACACACACACACACATACACACTCACACACACACATTCTTAGATAAATATTTTCATGTGGGTGCACATGCAAACTCATGAGCATATGTACAATGGGATAAATAAGTGCCGACGAACCTTCATCTTTATCATCATACCACTTGCATCAAGAATTTACACCACTCTGCTTACATCATCAACCATTTATCCTCATTCTTCCCATGTCTTCAGATAAGGAAGTTGTTTCCTATTCACACTTAGAATATTAAAAAAAGAAACTTCATATACTGGACACACAAAATGCAAACACAAACAAAACAATCTTACCAAAGTAAAACTTCCCACCAAAATCAGTCCCGTTGAAACTTAAAATAATGAAAATCAATGAAAAGTAAAGGAAACAGACAAGGAGTAGTTAATCAGAAAGTTATATCACTGGCAGAACAGTCCTGAAGTGAAAATCTACATAAAATTAAAGTTAGCAATAGAATGTAAAACTGATATATGTCACCTTATTCTTCAACACATTATTAAAATAGTACCAACGTAATTACTTCACACTGTTAAAAATTATTGGCTTTTTCAGAACTACTTTAGAAATAAAGCCATGGGACAACCATTCATAAAACAGCTCCCTACAGTAACTTGGAGACATGTATCTCTAAGTCGCAAAGTTTTTTAAAATTAAATGGTGAAAGAGACAGTGATTTGAGAAAATTTAAATTAGTAGTTTTTTTTTTTTGCAAAGAACAAGTGCTCATAGTTTTTTTTTTTGCAAAGAATAAGTACCCACTGCATCCCACTTGGCATGGAAGCTGCACTCCTCACACCCCTGTTACCTTTATATGGTAACTGTTAGCACTACTGTCTTCTGGAAAAAGGAGAATACTCTAAGGCATGTCTGTTTTGGGCTTAGTATATGAGAAGTCTGTTTTCCTACATTCAGTCTCACTTTCTTGGGGCTCAGTTTATGAGAATTCCAAACTGCTATCCTTAAAAATAGCTGCATCATATATAAATCCCTACTTTTAATCGATTCTTACAAGTACTGTATCCACAATGAATGGGAATCAGCAGTCTGAACTGAAACATAGGTTCAAAGTTCATAGGTTCATAGCTATATACTAAGCTAATGACCACCAGGGCCTTTTATAAGCCTAGCCAAGCAATCCATCCCAATTGTGTCCCTGAGTATCATGGGTGTTTATTAAGAGGGTGTATGTTATTTATGAAGTTTCAAGGGGTTATGTGGGGTATATGTGGTTGGTATGATAGTTTTTGGCATTACTGTCAGACTCTGTCTATCACAGATATGGTGGACAGACCCAGGGTGAGTTTCTGATTTCCCATCCATTGGTTAAGATTATGCTTAAATAAGGTTATGGATTGACACTGCTTTACATGTATGGAGAGCCTGTTCCAGAGCATGCAGATAGGCTGCTCTGAGACACACATCTGTCTCACCAACATGTCTTATTTATGTGACTAACAAAATTTAAATCCTTGGATCTAGTGGTTCTGATGCTGTTTGTTTTACTATATGCAAAAGGTCCATAAGAGCTGGATATGAGGATGCCTTGTATTCTGTAGAACACAGAGTATAGATATAGGACTTTAAGGTGATCCATATAGGACAATGTGTGTATACCTTGGATTTTCCTGGTATAAGAACCTTTGTGTGCGTTCGAACAGTTGCATATGTTCGATCAGAAATATGCTAAAGAGGACATTATACTCAATTATGGGTCTGATAACGAGCAAATAAAGTGACACTATGACTTTCGTGGAACTGCTCTTATAAGTTGTGCAACATAGAATGATTTTCTTACTAGCTTGGCCAAATGTTAGTCAAAGTCTACATGTTCTCAGATCCCTGACTACTGGATCAGCTCTTAGGGATGTCTTATTGATGGAGTATTTAGCCAGAATAGCATTTTTCCCAAAGGGCACTATAATTTTATTGTTGTCACTGAGTTTTACTCCAGGATTTTGGCAGCAGTCATTTGTCTATGTTAGATCTTTTTGTAAGATGTTTGTGTCATGGGGGACAGCTCCCAGTCTGCAGTCATCTTTGAACTTGGTCAGCCAGATGCCCTTGACTTCAGCCTTTATCTCCAAGAAGTAGATGCCGAATAGAAGTGGTCTCAACATGGAGCCTTGAAATTCCCTGCTGGTGATCACTCTCTTAGCCGAGGTAATGTCACCAATCCTGACTTCCTAGGTCCTGTCTGTGAGCCAGCCTGCAATCCATCGAGCTATGTAGGGGTTTATGCCCAGTTTGGAGAGTTTGTCACCTATAGCCAAATGGAGTATTGTATTGAATGTCTTAGCCAGATTCATGTAGATGGCATGTACCATTTTCCCCCATACATTGCCTTTGTAACCTCCTCAAAGAAGTCCACAAGATTTAGTAGGCATGATCTTCCCCTAACAAAGCCAAACTGGGTAAGGTCCAGTGTCTGAAGGTACCCTATGTCTATGTTAATCATTTCCATGATAATTCATTCCATGGCTTTGCTTACAAGACTAGTCAGACTAATAATTATTTCATTTCCAGGGTCGAATGATGGTTCACCCTTGTGAAGTGGGATAACTATTGCAGTCCTCCATTCTCATGGTACAAAGCCTGTTTTGAGGCTGTAGTTGAAGTATCTCAAGTGGTTCTGAATTGTCATGTTTCCAACTACTTAGGAGGCATCCTATGATATTGTTAAGGCTCACTGAGGCTGTGTTTTGGCCTTAGTGAGCATGCCAGGACATGTTCCCTGTTAATAGCTGGGGGTTATGGTAGTAGGTATTAAATGGACAGAGGCAGGGGGAGTAGGGGGTGAAGTTTGAGCTGAATTTGTCAGATAGCAAATTCACTATGCTGGCCTGCTCAGTGAAGATGGCACCACTGACCACCAGTTCAGAACACAACTGTGTGCTGCATTTCAGGTTTCATATATAGCTGTAGATGGCCTCGTGATTATCTTTAGCTTGTGAGTTTATCTTAACCTTGCAATTGACCTTGTTGGACTTAATTATTTCTCTTAATTTCCTGGTACGTTTAATTAGAGAGCTTCCATCATTATGGAAGTTGCTCTTCCTGATTTTAGTCATAACTTTTTTTCATTTCCCTTTTGTTTTTACCCTATTAAGATTGGGATTCCACCATTGTGGTTTGTTTTTTGTGTTTGTTTTGGACTTACTTCTACTAAGTAAAGCAGCCTCTATACAACCATTTACATGATTGCACAGGGTCTCTGTGAACAATTCTGCATATGTTGTTGTGAACTCAGGGCTGGAGGGGCACTTAATTTTGATAAACTATCTCTTAATAGGAATAGGATGTATGTTGCTTTGGAATAGTTCTGAACTGTTGCAGGGTTTATTTTTATTTTGAAGGAGACAGCTTTGTGGCCAGTGAAGACATGACATGGGGGGGGGGGGGTACAGTGCTCTTCATTATTGGTAAGTACCAGTTCCAGTATGTTTGAACCTCTGGTGAGTGTGCACACTATATGGTCAAAGGTACATGCATTAATAAAGTATAGGAATCATTCTGCCTGCAAGTATGAGGTAGGGTAAGTTTCTCAGTCTATAGAGGGGTAGTTAAAGTCTCCCATGAACAGGGTATTTGGTTTAATGATGAGTGTCTCCAGTAGGTCTAGATTTGAACTGTGGGACTGTATGGACATAGAGTGTGACCTATAGGTAGATAGGATATAGTATGGGACCTTGCCTATGGTGATTTGCACAAGGATAAATTCCTGGGCTTCACTTTGTTTAACCAATGTAGAGTTATGCTTGTTGCTTTTGTCTCTGGTCTAAATGTATGGGAGGTACTGGATGCTCGCACTGCTGGTGTATTTACTGTGGATTTTAACAATGTATCTGTAATTGAACCAATATCTATACTTTCCAGAGTGAGGACAGCTTGTAAGGTGTGGAGTTTCTTGTTCAGGCTGCTAGCATTGAGCAGTTACATCTTTAGGTTTCATTACATTTTATTTGCCATATAGGTAGGTTTGTCAATTTGGCATTAAAGGCTCTAAAGGGGTGGATAAAGTTTTAGCCAATATTCAGAAGCCTAGAGTAGACAGGTGCAGACCATCCTTTGCAAAGCAATGTGCTCTTTTAACCATGTCCTCATATATGGACAAATATTGAATTCCCCTGGCAAGAACCAGAAACTAAGACAATTATTGAAATCAATCATCTTTTGTAAATGCTGTGGCATCAAGCCTGGTAAAGGTATAATGCTGCTCAATGCAAGGCACATACCTGCCTGAGTCACATATTCAGAGAGATCAACAATGTCTCTGTTCCTATAGTCCAGGAAAGCATCTCTCAAGTTGTTAACACCTGCATGAATTATGATATAATCATACTGGTACCTGTGGTATAGTGACTTGAGTGCATGCATAACCTAATGGATCCTGGCTCCAGATAAGCAACTAATTGTTATCATCTCCTTGTTTCATCTGGTTAATGAGGTATCTGTGTGTTGTAAAATGGAGTCCCTTTTGACAATAGTCCTGGGTAATGTGCTGGCTTGCCTTATGGCTTTACTCTTGGGGCCCAACTGTGTGTAGGCGTATGCGTGGTGTTTGGTGGTGTTTTGGTGAGTGCTTTACAGATTGCTGAAGACAGGTGTTACTGTTTATAGGCTTAGGAGGTCTTTGAGGTTTGCATTGATGACCCTTTTATTGGTCTATCAGTGTGGTGGACACTATGTGCAATGATCGAAAATGGTAGATAAGTGGAATAGGTAGGGCTGTGATTTTTGTGTTACATGAAATATGTTATGCTGGAGAATTGAAGAACTTGGTGCATGATTACTGTAAAGCTAGGGAAACATTTTTGTGATTAGTGGCAAAGGCAGAAATCATGCACCAAGTTTTTAATACTACAATATAACACATGCTTTTCATATATCACAAAACACCTCCCCAGATATTTATTATTGACACACACAAAGATACAGACATGCACATGCATAGAAACACCCCCCTCCCACACAAACACACACACGCACACACACACACACACACACACACACACACACACACACACACACACACACACACACACACACGCACACACACGCACACACACACATACACACACACACACACACACACACACACACACACACACACACACACACACACACACTGTCATACACCATCAGCATTGTTATTACTTTGCTCATATCATTAGACATTTATCACCACTCTACTCACATTATCAATGGCAGTATCCTAGTTCATACTCTATATTCTAAACCTTCCAATATGTGTAAGCACATCACAGTAATTATACTAACATGCTAACCTTAAGCCTAAAACCCTATAATAGAAGTTACAAAACATAGTACACAGTAAAACAAAAAGTACACAAGAAATGTTTTCATATTCTGAT
This sequence comes from Protopterus annectens, assembly GCF_019279795.1. Classification (NCBI taxonomy): domain Eukaryota; kingdom Metazoa; phylum Chordata; order Ceratodontiformes; family Protopteridae; genus Protopterus; species Protopterus annectens. The sequence goes on along the minus strand of NC_056728.1, from coordinate 1,561,726,420 downwards.
TACAATACTCAGAGGAAAAAAGTAATAGTTTCATAAAAGCAAACCCTCGGAATAACCATCCCTACACAATCATTAGCAAATTAAAGCACATTAAATGTAGCCATTTCCACTGGAGGAGAATGATAACTGCCTGACTAATATCTAGGAGACCCAGGTTTAGTTATTGGCTTGGGCATCTGTTTTAGCTGGGGTGGAGAGGACAGGAAGTTCTATTTTCAGAGAGGAGCAGATTGTGGATGTGCCCCAAGCAATCAGAGGAGGGGCAGTGACATAAGGAATGGTCCTGAAGTAGGCTTTTGTCCACCAAACTGTGTATGCACTCTGCTAACCTTTTTGGTATGCAAATGGAAGCTAGCACTCTCAGAAGGAAGCCATATTAGCCCCCACAGTTATACAGGTCACATGTCCCTTTCCCAGCAGAAGGATATGGGCCAGCAATATATATAGACAAGCCACCCTATTGGCTATTCAGATGACCACACCTGTGGATGGATTTTGCCGTTGTCGTGGACTAACCAGTACAGGGGAATGAATAACATTGATGGAAACTTGAATGAATTGTAGTAATAGGAGCAAAAAAGTACATAGAAATAACACATTAAGCATTAAAGTGATAATAAACATAAAATTATTCCAATAATATAAATATAAAATCTCATATAATGGTGAGAATAACTATCTACAATCCTGAAGGAACTCCAACCACAGTAAGGAAGTAATTCATGCTTCAAGTTAAAAAAAATATGCTTTAAAACTGCAAGAAAGTGAAGAATGAAAAGAAAAAAAATAGCCTATCAAAGTCAGTTCCAGAGCACAACTGTAACCATACAAACATAAATAATTTATTTATTTGTCTTTGTTAATTGAGAAAGTCTGATTACATTTTCAGAAGAGGTCCAGAGAGAAAAGCTCCATGAAATTAGTTGCATCATAGTTAAAAAGATTAAGATTTTAGAATATAAAACATAATTACACGGATATTGTCAGATAAACAATAACTTAGTTACACAGATGAGAGAAGATATATAAATACAGTTTGTAATTTGAAGTTGACACAAGGCATTGCATAGATACAATAAATACATGACAAATATATGAAATTATTGGCTGGAGTTCTATTGAAGTTATAAACAGCAGATTTTATGAGTGACATAGGTAAACAGTTTTGGGTCTTGTTATGGTTAGGAGACAATACAAGTGTGTTGAATAAGATACCTACCAGCATTGGTATTAAGCAATATATGGTGGAAAAAGGTTGACGTTTATGGACTGGAGGTGGCTGGAGAGAGAGAGAGACAGAGAGAGGGAGAGAGAGATGTCAGTGAGGCAACAGGAAAAAGTGTTTCTTTCATCAAAGAACAGCAGAGAGTGGAGTGAGGAATTTAAGACAACAAACAGTAGACTGAGAGAATTAAGAGAAGGAAAGTTGAGAAAGGTCTGAGAAAAGAGAAGAAGTAGAGCTGAAACATTTTATCTGGATTAGAAAGTTGTGGGCAAGAAGGGACCTTGTTGAGGTGAATATTGTTAAGTTAGGTTAGGTAAAGTTAGGTATATGGGTAAACCTAGTCTGGAGTAGTGCATGAACAAAAACCAGCTTTTTCTTAGGTGTTGTTTGATCTTAGTTTTGACATCTTATAGTTTTTCAGTGAGTTGGAGATCCTGAGGGATAGCATTCCAAAGTTTTGAAACATAGTTAAAATTATAATGAATCACCTTTCCTGTTGCTGAATTTATTTTGGGTTAACAATGATTTGTTGTTAGATCTTAGGGGTCTGTTACAAGAGCAGCATTGCAGTGTATGTTGAAGTGGCAATTTTCTGGTGCATAAATGTTATTATGAGCAGTCATTAGTTGGGTATATTTTAACTGTTGGGGCAGCTCTAACCAGTACAGTGCTTTTAAATCAGTGTAGTGTTTTTTTTTTTTGGCTAGAGTTTGCAAAGAATTTAGCTATATTTTTATAGCTTATCTCCAGTTTTGTCTGATCAGATTTTTTCAGGTTTATTGGTGATGCATGGAGGAGGAATGAGAGAAGGCCGGTTCTGGCTATGACATGTCTGCTAGAGTCTGTAAGGTTTTTTTTGTTTATTTTGTTTTCTAGAGGAAGCCTAATTTAATGTGTGATTTTTTTTTCTCAATTTTTTTTTTATTTTTCAAATACAGTTGAATAAATTCCATAGTATTTGTATATAAAATCTTAAATAACTATGTACACTATTTACATCAGCCTGACACTATAACAGAGCTCAATATATACAATTACTTTATAGGTATAACAATCCAGTTATCAGAGTGTATCTGTTCAGTTATTGTAAAGTGTCAATCAATGATAAGACTTTTTCCCATGGATTGTTAATAAATGTCTTAGGATGAATCCTTAATTCTTTAATTTTAATTTCCAGCAATGCTATGGTCTTCAGTAGGCTGTAGAAGTCTTCCAAAGTTGGTATTGTGTTTATATTACATCTTCTTGTTATACACTTCCTTGAGATTGCAAGTATTGTCCAAACTAGATACATATTTGACTCATTCAAATGAGGACCTTCGTACACATTTAATAATACTAGCGCTTTAGATAAGTTAAGCGATTCATTAAAAAAGCCTGTAAAAAGTTTTTAATACCATTCCAAAATGGCTTAATTTGAACACAGTCAAAAAAATGGGATTCCAATCTGCATTGTGTATTTGCTCACACCTCCAACAGATTCTCTTTATGGAAGAACTAATTTTAGTAATTCTATCTGGAGTTAAGCATGCTCTGTGCAAGCATTTCCAATTAAAAACTTTCCAGTATTGTGTACAGGCTATATGTTTTATTGATAATAAAATATTTGATTTAATTTCTTCAGTTAGCTGCAATGAGTGTCCTTTTGTTACATAATTCCAATATGAGGATTTGGATGTCGTTTTATAATTTATCAATGTTTTGTAAAATTTCAAAATGATATTTCCCATGTCATAATCATCATATATATATATATATATATATATATATATATATATATATATATGATTTCATATAGGTATTTTGTAAGTTTAGGTATTTCTTTAAATGAAGAATTACTAATTATTCTGCATAAATCTTGCTAATACGTCAGAATGCTTTGCATCGTTAGACAATTTTATTGTGGAATTTTGTATGTTGTTTCTATTTTTTGCATATTCAGAACGTTTAGTTCTTTGATACATTGAAACCAACAAACAAAACCTTTCTGTTCTCAATAATTAATTATTTATCTGTATATTTTATGTGGATAGCTCTTCGTAACTATGAATGGTGTTAAAAGATCAAGCCAGATTTTTTCCTAAACGTGTCAATGTAATAATTAATCATACGAGTTTTAGTGGGTTTAGTTATGTTATCTTGCATACTAATACATAATACGTGCCATAGCAAATTGTTTTTATCTGTTATTTGAATTTGTTTAATCAAATTCATTTATTGATATTACAGTTAGTAATTCTTTCCAATTTACAGAATAATTTGGACTTATCCAGTCTGAGATTGTTTTAGATATTGATGCTTTTATATATGTTTTTATATCAGGAAAGTTTAATCCTCCCTATTTCCATGGTCTGATATGATGTATTAAAGCTATTCTGTTTCTTTTGGGAAACCATAAAAATTTTATTAGGCATGAGTTTATTTCCTTGAGTATATTCCTTTCTGGTAACAGTTGTATTGTCAAAGCTATATATAGAATCTTGGGTAGTAAAACCATTTTTATTAACTGTAGTCTATTTTCAAATGTTAATATTATTTTGTTCCACTTTTCCACAGAGATGTTAATTGTAATGATGATATTAGTGTAGTTTTTTGAGACTAAGTCATCATTATCCTTGCATAGCTCAATTCCTAGATATTTTAAGGTAGATTCTTGTTTCCCTATAATGTGATTCCCCTTTGTCTGCAATTCTTTTTTATCTAAAAATAAAAATTTTGATTTTGATTTATTGAAATGGAGTCCTGAAGTCCTGTAAAATGTGTCAATTAAAATATATAATTTTTCTAATGTCTCTTTTGTATTGGATAATGTTAATAAGCAAAGAGCATTACTTTAGAATTGTATTGTTCATAAACATCTACACCTTTGATTTTTGTATTGTTACATATTGAATATGCCAATATTTCAATAACCAAAGTAAATAGAATTGGTGACATGGGACATCCTTGTTTAGTACCCTTTGTTATATGTATAGATTCAGAGGTGAAAGGACCTAGCTTAACATACGCTAAATTATTTGTATATATATATATATATATATATATATATATATATATATATATATATATATATATATATATTCTTTAGGAGATGAACAAAGGAAGGAGGAAATTCAAATAACACCAGAATTTTGAATAAATAGTCCCGATTTAGGGAATCAAAGGCTTTCTCTATATCTAAGCCAATTATGAGTGTTTTTTAATTTTCTTTATTAATATAATCTGTAAGAGAAAGTATCCTTTTAATATTGTCATGTGTGTGTTTATGATATACACATCCAGTTTGATCATTATTTATTGTTTTAGATAGTGGTGTTTTCATTCTTTTAGTTAATATTGTCATAAATATCTTATAGTCATTATTTAATAATGATATAGGTCTGGTCTATAATACGTACAGAGGTTTGGAGATTTGTTTTCCTTTAGGATTGGTGTGATTTAAGAATATCTCCAAGATGGTGGTATTAAAGCTTGTGACTGAATTTCTAATAGAGTTTTGTGGAAGAGGGATAGTATCTTTGAAGGAAAACGTTTGTATACTTCCATAATTATGCCATTTATACCTGGATCTTTATTATTTTTACCCTCTTTTATTGTATCTGTAATTTTTTATAGGATATGGGTACTTGCAGATCTAGTTTTAATTTTTCTGGTATTTTTTATATTAGAACATTTTTCATCTAGATTTAATTGATCAATATGTATAGTTTCCATATAGTAATTTCTATAGGCATCAAGAATGTCACCTATATCTGAGAAATTTTCCCTTTCTTTTTATGGAAGATACTTTTAATGTTATTAGCTTTTGATTGTATTTTGATTCTTGTGGATAAATTATGTAGGTATTTGGGAGAAGTGGCCAAGGTATTAATCTTTATTTCTTCTAAAGCTAAACAAGTTTTATGTGTTAATATTTTGTTGTATTTATTGTTTAATACTTCTACTTCTTTTTCATCTCCAAATGACTTTGATTTTTTAAAGCTTTTACTGACAAAAGTTTGGATTGCAGATCTAATAATTCAGAATCCCATTCTCTGATTTTTTTATACCAAGTTAGGGTTCTACCATATATGTTTTACCATATATGTAAGCTTTTAATGAGTCCCATATCATTATTTTATATCTGTGGTGTAATTAATATCTAAGAAGAACTGTAATTCAGATAATAACCAGGGTTTGAACTCTTTAATTTTAGTTATATATGCTAGAATTCTGGAGTTAAAGATTAATGGTTTGTACCCATTTTGAAGTTTTAGTATCAATGAATTGTGGTCTGAAAAGGGGCATGGAGTGATAGAGAAATTAATGAATTTAGAGTGTAAGTCATGGGCAGCAAATATTTTATCTATTCTAGTTTGGGTACCAAATCTATGATCTTGATGGGAAAACAACAAAGATTTATCTGCTTTAAATGTGAAAGTATCTATAAGATAAAATGATTATACCCACTTGTTTAAAGCTTTTGATATAGTTTTTTATATAGTAGATGTCTTTTATTTGTAGTTTCATAAATATCAAATATACAGTTAAAATCTCCTCCTAATATTAAGATGCTTTATAATTATTAGAAATGAAATCCAAGTGTTTTTTAACAGTTCCTGATCCAATGCCTGGAAACTAGTATAGACTGGCTAGGGTCCATATTCTGTTATTATATTTAACTATTACTAATGCCATAAGGCCTTCTTTATCTTCATACTTAGATATGATTTCTGGGTTAATCACATTTGTTTTCCATAAAATTGTTACCCCTTTTGTCTTTGTCTTATAAGTGGGTTGCGCCAATATCATATATTCCTTATGATTCCATTTGTAATTTTCATTTGTTTAGAAATGAGTTTCTTAAAGGAAGACAATTTGTGCTTTGTTCAATTTTAAATATTTCAGTAGATTTGATCTGTTGCTAGGATTGTTTAAGCCATTGGTATTTAAAGATAATAAAGTCAAATCCATCTTAGGTTATTTAGACTATTTTTTTTTGTTTTATTGTGACTATTAAACGTTTTCCTCTGATAACTATACAGTATATGTTTGAGCTTTTAAAGAAAATTATCAGTTTTATACTTTGAGTGTTTACCAATAAAGTAATATTTTGGTCAGGCATACTAAAAGTATTTTTGTGAAATAACAAATTTAAATTTAAATTAATAAATGTTACCAAAACTAAGATCAGCACTAGCCATTGAATGAAAATCATTCCTAATCTGATGGATAAACCTAAGTCCATCAGATTATCACTTGTACCTTGATAATCCAGAATATTTTCCATAAATTGAATTATCATATGGGGAATATTTGTAATAGGAATAATCAATATTTATATTATTTTGAACAGATGTAGTACTATTGTAGATTAGACAGAATCCTAATACAATATAAATGTCTACTTATTGTAGAAGCAATTAATATTTTCATGAGAGATAGATGACAAGCAATTCAATCATAGTAAAGTAGGATGTATCATATATAAAACCTCAGTAAATGATTGTAGCACACAGTTATTTTACATATGCACCCTTATTGATGAAGTCTTTCAAAACGTATTACTTAATATAAATAGATGGTAATAATATTTATACCTAATGTTTATAAAAAAATGTATTTTACTGGATATATCAGAAGTTATATTTCATTGTTTACCAGCATTTAAGTAATTACTTTGTGTGTTGCTAACTTACTTAAAGCATGAAGTTTGTTTTATGTAAACATTGATGAAAGTTATTGCATTTTAATTATCAGTGCATCCCTCTTCCCCACATTTCCTACACATAAAGATTTTCAAGTCTATCATTTCTTATTATAAAATGAGTGAAATTATAGGTTAAAAACAACAAATTCACTTATTGTGATTAATGATTACAAGTTCCCTTTCCATATTCATAAATTGCCATTTTATGACATATACTGAAAGTTTTTAGATTTAAATGGCAACATTCTATTTTGTATAATCAGCAAATGTTAAACTGAGTGATTATTGTCAATTTAATACTATTTGTTCAGAATGTGATTGTTACATTCTGTGACATTCCTAGTTATGGCTTCTATTGTTTCCCTTGAACAACTTTGTCAGTTTGATGTCATGTATAAAACATTAGTTACCTTGGTAACAGCTTAAGTATTATGTGTGGTCAAGATGTATTAAAAAAAACAATTCAAGTTAAAGCAATTATATGACTTGTTATGCACATTTACCTATATGAGAAAATCATCATGCTTCCCCTTGATGTTCAATACAGTGTGTGTCATTTATGACAAGTTAAAACAGTAGTGTTATTATACTCAAGCCCATGTTATTAAACTGTCTATTGTCAATTTAATACTATTTGTTCAGAGTATGATTGCTACATTCTGTGACATTTCAAGCACAGGAATCTATTTTTTCTCTTGAACAACTTTGTCGGTTTGATGTCATGTATAAAACATTATTTACCTTGGCAACCGCTTAAGTATTGTATATGGTCAAGATGGGTTACAAAAACTACAATTCAAGTTAAAGCAATTACATGACTTGTTATGCATATTTACTTATATAAGAAAATCTCCTGCTTCCCCTAGATGTTCAATGTAGTGTATGTCATTTATGACAAGTTAAGACAGTAGTGTTATTATACACAATGCCATGTTATTAAATCCTGTCTTTAATATCTAAATTTAGTAGACTGCTTCATCTTGTATGATGATTATATATTTTATGTCTAGATTTACTAAAATCATACATTACATAACTATTATTTTTTTATCAATATGTAACTTAATGAGCTAAACAAAGTGTTGAGAGACCATCAATATGTGTACATGTGGTTTAAAATAGCCCTTTTATTATATATATTTTTTTAAAACCAAAACCTCATTGCCAAGAATCATCTCAGAGTTTCCTCAGAGCCGTTAAACATTACCGTCACTCTGTCTCCATTACCATAGCAACCTGAGAGCATCTGTTTTTGTCAGTGTGTCTATGTACTGCATACCAGAGGCTCACGATTCACCTGAAGCAAAGCTTCACTTCACTGCAACTTCAAGCCTAAATTCCCTCCCTTTCAGTGAGGCAGCAGCCAGGAAAAGAATAGAGAGCAAATAGATAAAAAAAAAAAAAACTCCCAACAATCAGCCACAAAAAGAGACAACACACTCCTCCAGCCCTCCAACCTCTCATTCAGCTGACATACAAACAAATCATTTTCTGCCAAAATATTCCAAATCACAGTTCTATCCACCCCCTTCCCCTGGATCCAGGCTAAAACACCAAATGTCTCTTCCTAATACACAAGCATCAGTAAACCTCAATTACAAGCTGCAATCCACAGCTTCCCAGAGAGAAAAATGGAAATATATAACAGCTGCTAGACACAGCTGCATCCACATACACCATGTCAAGCTTAATCAAACAGCACTCAAAGCAATGATACCTGCCATAATTGATATTAATTATGTTTAGACAGAATAACTTGTGTATTGGAAGAACTCCCTGTTTCAGGCTAGTTTCAATCTTTTCACAAGTACATAGACAGAAGTTAAGATTTTCATCTGTTGTAGTAAACTGCTTAACTTTGCTAGCTCAACACCACTAGGACCATGTTAACTATCTTATATTCTACTCATGATCCGTATATTATGTTGCTGTTTTGATACTGTTTCATTACTGGTTGACTAATCTTTACTAGTGTTTGCTATAAGAAACTGTCAAATTATCTCAAGGTTACTTTTTGAAACTGTTTATTCCTTCCAGTCTGGTTTATACTGGTGTCTACCAAAAGAAAGTGCTCTAATCTATCGTAAATGATTTGAACCTGATGCTGATTATAGATGTCATAATAGCGTTTAGCTGTTACAGAGCACCAACCCTCTCTGTAATTTGAAGCTTACTACATCAGAATGAATATGTAAGGTGTGTTCATTGTTGTTTATCTGCCTCTCTACCTCAATTGTGTTTAATGTTATAATCTATTCACTGTCCATTTTTTAATCTGCTACTTTCTTCTTATCTCCCTAACCCACCTAGCTTTTTAACTCCTATCCCGCTATAAGGCCTGTGTATTCTACCTGTCTATCCTGCAAGGACCTCCCCCCCACAAAGTCAACCATCAAATCTACAACCTAAAGGAAGCTGTTGTCCTTTTCTCAAAATCCCCTCCATCCAATTCATCAGTGAAAGTATGTCTGACCTCTCTTCTAAGCTGTGAAGTTGTATTGTAACAAAAAACCTAGACATTTTTTACAGTTTAGAATTTGCATTAAATCTCCACCTGTACCAGGTACCCAGCAGCCTTTACCCCCTTCTACTCTTCATAGTATTAGCCTCTGCTGACCTGCATTGACCAGCTCTGTCCTCTGTCTTCTGCCTCTTCCTAAATACTTTCAATTGTACTTTTATATTTGGCCACTGGATGGCTCCCTTCCCTAGGCTCCTTTTTAGGCTGAAGAATATTCCTTACCTCTATCTCCTTGTCCACTCTCTAATACTGTATGGTCTTGCTAGTTACATGTACTTGCTGTAGTCCTTTTCTCCTTTCCTCAATCTCCTCCTACAGACTTTTAGTCCTTGTTGTACACATATTCTAGCACTCCTCTCTTACCTAGCACTGCTAAGAAGTTAGCTGTATTCAGCTATTTAATTGATTGTTTCTGTCACTATTCCCCACTTGCTCCAACTCGCTCCGTTCGCCCTGTGGGCTCACTCCGCTCCCCTACCCTACCCACAAATCCCACCCACCCCCAGTGCACTTAACCTTATACTTCCCAAGCCACACCTCCATCCTCTATTATCCATTAGCTCTCACTACCTCTTTAACTTACTTATCCAATCACCTGTTACCTCCATCTACCTCATTCTTTTTACAACTCGACCCTTTTATCTCCTCTCTTTTCTATCTTATACCTCCCAGCTTTTATCTCCCCTTCGTCCCAACCATGCCTACTGTAGGCAGGCTTGCCTCTCTTATAGCCTTCTCGCTCTTGCTATTCTTACTCCCCTATCCTTATCCCACTATCTCACCTACTATGGACATCTTAGCCTTACAAGATTTCATCCCACCTTAAAACAAACAACTTAATTTAATCCTCTAACATTACAAACCCACTTTGACATAACATCCTCATCTTTCTACCTTCATCCACAGTTTCATAGAATAACCCATATTAAGTATTCTCACACTAGAAAACAAATCCCTATCTTCTTTAAACTCTTGAAATACCTTTATAGCCCTCTACAACCCCTATTACTACACAGAGATATTCATCCCAATCCTGGCCCAAACAATACTATCTCTGCTCCTCATTCTGACCAACCCATTACATCTCATATCTTCACTCGTGCCAATAACTCCCTCCTCATAGGTCACCTTAATATATGTTGCTGAAATAATAAAATAGACCTAATTCATGCCCTGCTGCACGTTCACTCTTTTGATGTACTATGTCTCACAGAAACGTGACTCAAACCAGTAACTAAGGACAATGATATAATCTCACCAGGTTATAACATCCTGAGATCTGACCATCTAAATAAAAAGAGTGGTGGGGTAGCAATACTGTATAAATCTCAATTACAGGTTACACCACTAAATATTCAACCTCCCTCTTCCAGTAACACTGAAATTCAAATCTCTAACCTACAGCTAAATGCTAACAAATCATTACATATAATTTGCTCCTACATCCTGCCAGAAAACAACATTAATACTCTCAAAAATGTCCTCAACTGGCTCTCCACATCTCTCCCACAAGAAACCATACTCCTTGGAGATTTTAACATTGACTGGAACTGTTGTAGCTCAGCACAACCAACCACTCACATAAACCTGTATGGCTTCAATCAAACCATTACATCCCCCACCAGAATCCATAAACCAAGCAACAAGCAAGCCATCTTAGACTGGATACTAGTTAACAGTAACCCCCTCTCCTATAAAACAGGCATAATGCCTGGTGATATCAGTGACCATTATCTTACCTTTATTACCAGACAAAACAACACTATACCTAACCAAACAATCTATAGAACTATCCATAATAAAAAAAACTCAACTCAGCAAGCTTCCAAGCCAAACTTATAGCCTGTAATTGGTCACCCCTTAAATACCTACCACTTGACAAATCCTAGAACACCATGCCCCCTCTAGGACTGTCAGAACTAAGAACAAACCCGCACCTTGGCTCACTAAGGAGACAAGGCAAAAAATACTTCAAAGAAATAGAATCTGGTCTAAATGGAGAAATACTAAAAACCCATCTGATCATGAAATCTTTAGACAGCTGAGAAATGACACAAAAAATCAATACTCCAAGACAAAAAGAACTACTATCATAAACTCCAGCAAGCCCAACATAAAAGCCCACACAAATTCTGGTCAGGTATAAACAGCCTACTCCACCCAGGGCACTCCAAAACTACTACTCCAACTAACTTTACTCAGACATCTCCCAGCCAAATTGCTAACTCATTTAATAGATTCTTTGTGGACACAGTCCAATCACTAGCAAGTACTTTATCTCCAGCCAGCATCTCAGATACTTTCTCTCAAACCAACATACCTCATGTCCTACAACTACAACCTGTACCTACCTCTCTCATCCATTCTAAAAACTAAATCTATAAACTAAAACCATGTACCCCCTCTGCTGACCTCCTTCCAGCTGAATTTCTGCAAATTGCAGCTAGAGTACTTGCCTACCCTATCTCCATCTTAATTAACAGAACTATCACAGAAGGCTATATACCAATCCTTTGGAAGGTTTCACATATTATCCCTCTGCATAAGGGAGGTAACTCAACTGAACTCACTAACTTCCGTCCTATAGCTCTACTTTTCCCCTTTGGCTAAAATCATGGAGAAATGCATTCATCAGCAACTTCTTGATCATCTCCTCCAAAATAATATTTTAGCTGACTGCCAGCATGGCTTTAGGTCTTTTCATAGTACTACAACTGCACTCCTATCCTTATCTGACTCTATTAATAAAAATTGAAACAACAACTTGCTCTCCTCTGCTCTCTTTCTAGACCTCTCCAAAGCCTTTGACATGGTAAATCATCATTTAATATTAGATACACTTACTTCACTTTCAATTCACACTCAGGCTGTCAAATGGTTTAAATCCTATCTAGGAAATAGACAACAAGCAGTCCTCTGGGACAACAACCTATCTACTCTACTCCCTATCTCCCTTGGAGTCCCACAAGGCTCTATTCTGGGGCCCCTGCTCTTTTCTATTTTTATGAATGACCTGAAAACATCCCTACCCCAAACCACCTGTATTCAATATGCCGACGACTCAACATTAATCTGCACCGCAGCATCTACTGCTGAACTCCAGTCTAACATGCAAAAAATGTTTACCTTAGTTGAAAACTAGTTCTCCAAATGCTGTCTCCTCCTTAACCCAAAAAAACCCAAAATTTTACTAGTCACCCCTACCCAGAAGTCTCCCTCCATAGATTTCACAGTTATATCAAACAACAGCACTGTAATAGCACCTGACACAACTACCAAACTATTAGGTGTAACAATTGACCATAATCTCAACTTTGACACTCACATTAAACTTACCATCAAATCAGTAAATAGAAAACTTGGTTCCCTCTATAGGCTAAAACCCTTCCTTACACCTACAGCCAGAACTACTATTGCCAAAATGCACCTACTATCCACCCTTCTCTATTCCTCCCCAATTTATACTAATCTATCCAAATACAATCTAAATAAGCTGGTCACATCTTACAATAACATTGCTAGATTCGTCACTGGATTCCCTTTCCATATTCACCACTGTCAAAACCTAAAACAACTAGGATGGCTGGAACTCCAAAACCAGCTGCTTTTTCAACAATTAACTATCACCCACAAAATCTTGTGGCATCCTACAAATATTCCCATTTTCTCTAACATGATCAACCCATATAAATATCTGAGTACCCTACGCTCAGCAAATAAGCTACTAGTTGCAACCCTTTTATTCACCTTGTGTTTTACTTGTATTCTTCTTTTAACTGCATATTAAAACTTGACAATTGTCTATTTACTAACTCTATTGGAAATTATTGGAATAGGCTTCCTAGTAAACTAATGTCCCTCACATCTACTCCACTTTTCAAAAAGCAATTAAAAACCTTACTTAACTCACAATGGCTATGCCTATGTACTAATCCCAGCTGAATCTCACTTGTTTCTGTGTTAAACTTCTGTGCTTAAACTGTTTGAATATAGTCCTGTATTGATCTTTGTAAATAGTTAGCTCTTTGTTTTTTTGCCTACTATGTTTAATTTTTTCTCATGTAATTTAAACATAGGCCTATCTATAAGGGTGTTTTTTTTTGCTTAATAACCATTTTGTATAACCACTTTTGACACTATCCTCTGATGTCTTATATTCTTATGTACATTATTTACTATATACCTAATGTGCAGCTTATGTACATTATTTGCTATATAACTAATGTGGAGCTTTTCTCCTCGGGCCTCTACTGAAAATGGACATATATTTAGTTAGACTAGCCCGGTCAACAAATGTAAAATAAAAATAAATTAAAATAAAATAAATAAATAATGACATTTGTACTAGCTGCAAGACACAGCTGCACCCATGCACACCATATCAGGATTGATCAAAAAGCACTCGAAGCTATGATACTTGCCATAATTGATATTAACTATGTTTAGAGAGAATAATAATGACATTTGTACTAGCTGTCAGACACAGCTGCATCCATGCACACCATATTAGGATTGATCAAACAGCACTCGTAGTTGTGATACCTGCCATAATTGATATTTATTTTATTTTTATTTTATTTTATTTTTTAAAGTGATATTAACTATATTTAGACAGAATAATGATGACATTTGTACTAAGAGCTTGCTACTATTATTTAATCAGGATATACATGACATTGTCTAAATCATACTTTAACTGAAGTAGGCATTAGTCTCCATAACAGCATTTTTTTTCAAAACACTCTACTGTTACTGCTGTTATATATGATGTTAATTTGTTACATTTGAGTCTGAACTCTGATAATGGGACCTTGTTGATTTAGTTAATTAATTACTTAAATTATTAGTAAAAAGAATGACAAATGAACAAGTTAAGTACTTTTACTAGAAAGGCTCACCCAGACTCTGCTACACTTTGCTGTGAGAGAAATGTTAGTCTGCTTTTTATTTGTTGTATTACCATATTGCCTTTTTCTATTTTGAATACTGTGATTTGTTTTATTCACCTTGTGTTTTACTTGTATTCTTCTTTTAACTGCATATTAAAACTTGAAAAGAGACCACAGCTCTGTCTCTTGTGAGTCAGGCAGACATTAGTACAGGTCAATAGAATGGGTCAGTTAAGGTTAATCATCTGTGAACTGAGGGGTGGAGCTAGGAACTAAACCTTCTATTTAAGGGGTAAAATAAAACATTTCAGAGCTTTACTAGAAAGGCTCACCCAGACTCTCCTACACTTTGCTGTGAGGGAAAGGTTAGTTTGCTTTTTATTTGTTGTATTACTTTATTGTCTTTTTCTATTTTGAATACTGTGATTTGTTTTATTTACCTTGTGTTTTACTATCTTGCTGCTTTACAAACAGTGACTGTCCACTAAAACTTATTTTTTTAGACAGGTAAAACTTAAGTTACCTACTTTCACATCTAACTCCTCTAGTGCACACTGCAGTGTTTAGGATAAACTATTTTTTTTCATCTTACCTTTAAGCATCCATGTGACTAGCACTTGCTTTAAAACCTGCACTAGGAAGTCTTAAACTAATACAAGCAATCAACTCTCCTTGTTAATAAGGAGAAATTAATTGTAGGCACTAAACAGCCTATAATTGCAAAGTACCTTGCTATGGTAAGGGAAAACAGCTTTTGTACTTTACAAAAAAAAAAAGCATCAAACCAGGCATGTTCAAGGGTCAGCTTCCAGTGATTTCTCCTGTCCACCTGGTGAATCTGGGCATACTGGGGCAATGCAGCAATTGCCTTATGTATACAGACAACCCTCTTCTCCTACCACCCAACACTACAACCTGTAAGAGATGCACTTACATAGCCAAACTGTAAGCAACGCTCTCTCCACCCAAGATTGTGCTAAACAGTCAAGAGGAGAAGGTTAACACCCGCACTATACCTCAAGCAACACATAGTCCTTCTAAACCCACATCACTAACACCCACACCTAGCAACACTAAATCCACATATGTGGAGGCCTTAACAGTAACCTACCCAAGCAACAAGGACCTCTGAAGCTGAAACGCAAACACCACTCCCAACACCAGTGTGCCACCCAACAACAGCCCCTAAGGCAGGACAACGTGCCTAACACTTTAGTCATAGGTGACTCTATAGTCAGGCACACTGATGTCCCACTCACCAGGCTGAACAAGAAGAAAATTACAGTCAGCTGCCTGCTGGGTGCCAGGATCCACCACATAACGCATGCACTCAAGTCACTCCACAACAAGTACAAATATGACTCTGTCATTGTCCATGTTAGACTGAATGACTTGAGACGTACCTCCCTGGACTACATGAAAAGAGACATGGAAGAGCTCTTTGACCATGTGGCCCAGGCAGGTATGACCTTAGCCCTGAGTAGCATCCTGCCTTCCCCCAGAATGATACCACAGTATAAGGGCAAAATGATTGACTTCAACAATTAGCTAAGCTTCTGGTGTTATTCAAAGGGGGATCCAGGATCTGTCTGCCTGGGATGATATGATCGACAGACCATGATGCTTTGCCAGAGATGGTCTACACCTGTCACCCCTGGGATTCAGGTTAGTGGCTAAGGCTCTTGCCACACCTATAGTGCCTTTTTTAGGCAAAGCTCAAAGGACAAAACCACCACCATAACAGGTACAAGCATGCAAAATCTGAAGGTAATGCTACTCAATGCTAGAAGTCTAAACCTCAAAATGCACTCTCTTGAGACACTCTTAAAAATGGAAAACATAAATATCTGTGCAGTAACTGAGACCTGGTTCAAGGCTCCAGAGAGCACCCCTGCAATACCAGGCTACAACTCTTACCACACTTTTCGGCCACCAAACCAGGACTGAAACACTAACGATAGGGCAGTGTCCATATTCACCAAAGATATTCACAACACCAGGCTAGTTGCCCAACACAATGTGTCTGAAATTCTCCAGATGCAACTAACACTAGGTAAGAATGCAATCCAAATTGTAGCATGCTACAGATCCCCCACCATGCCCCAAGATTCTCACTCCACCTTTCTAAACATACTGAAAAATAATAAGATACAACCAAACACCCTAATACTGGGTGATTCCAATTAACCTGCCATTAACTGGGAAAACTACTCATGTACCAACACCTTTGCCCAACGGTTCTTGGAATTCATAAATTCTAACACCCTGGATCAACTAATCTTAGTCCCACCAGAGGATCCAATATCCTAGACCTGGTCATTACCAACATGGAAAATCGATGCTACACACCTATGGTCACCCCCTCGTTGGTCAAGTCTGACCATAAGCTAATCACCCTTGATATCCACATCGCACCCCCACCCCTCAGTAAGGAGACCTCTGTAAAAAACTTCTCCAAAGCCAACTTCATGCTACTCAAGTCAGAAGTGACAAACTTCATGACACCTATGCAGACAGGAACTGAAAGTTCGACTTCTGAATCCTATACTAAGGTACTGTACGAGCACATCCACTCGTGCATGAATCATGCCATCCCCAATAGAACCAAGACGCTCTCCTCCAAAAAAGGAAGCCCATCTGCTGGTCCATTGCCATAAACAAACTTTACAATAAAAGGAAGAAACTGTTGCAGAAAAGAGGAAAATCCCAGGATGCAAAAAACTCCCTTACCAGCCTCAGTAAGAAGCTGAGATCCCTCATAAAATCCTCCAAAGCTAGTTATGAAAATAAAATTGCCAAAGAATCCAAAGACAACCACAAGGCATGCTATAGCTAAGTCAAGAATCTAAATGGCAATGCCCAGATCTGCTCTGAACTACAATAGAATGGCATTAAATATACTGATCCCAAGGATATTGCCAATATCATGGCAGATTGATTCAGAGCAAACCTCACCACCTCTCACCCCCTAAAGGGCCCATCTCAATACCAAAAGATTGCCAAATTCCAGTAATAATGGCCACACAGGTAAAAAAACGCACTCTCCAAAGCTAAGAATACAGCACCCATGGGACCAGACGACATCCCAGGCTGTGTACTACATGAACTACAAAATGAACTGGCACCTCACCTAAGTGTCATGTTTAATCATAGCGTCACCTCAGGCTTCGTGCCCACTGAGTGGCGCAAGCTACAGTTATCCCACTCCACAAGGGGGGATCCACCTTGGATTCCAGGAACTACTGCCCCATCAGTCTGACGAGCCTGATCTGCAAGGCCATGGAATGTATTATCATGGAACTTATAAACAAAGACATTGGCAACCTTCAAACACTGGACCACACACAGTTTGGGTTCATGAAGGGCCGATCTTGTCTCCTGAACCTGATTTACTTCTTCGAATCAGTCTCCAGAGCTGTGGACAAAGGTAAGGTGGTCTACACAGTCTATCTGGACTTTGCCAAGGCCTTTGACACTATCCCCCACTCTGGAATCATAGATAAACTTACTAAGCTGGGCATTAATCCCTACATCACTCAATGGGTTGCCAACTGTCATACTGACAGAACCCACACTGTAAAAGTAGCCGACTCCAAATCCAGCTCCAGACAAGTGACAAGTGGAGTACCTCAGGGTTCAGTCCTGGGACTGCTCTTGTATGGCATCTACTTCTCTGAGGCACAGGCCAACACTAAGGAACTCTGGCTAACAAACTGGCAGCCATTACTGAATCCCCAAATGATGTGGATATTCTACAAAACGGCCTTACAGAAACAGATGCTTGGTGCCAGAGCCATGGGCTCAAGCTCAATGCCAAGAAATGTATAGTTATCCCCTTTGGGAAAAAAACATGAACCCATGAATTACCACATAGGTGGCAGTACACTAAATACTGAGTGTGATAGGAGACTTAGCGACACAAGTGGACAGTGGTCTCACCTTCGATAACCACATCACCACAACAGTCAGGAAATCCTTCTATGTGGCACACCTCATCACTAAGGGCTTTTTATCCAGAAAAAAGGAGGTCATTGTCCCACTGTACTCATCCCTCATTAGACCCATTATAGAATACAATGCCCTATTTGGTATGCACCTCTCAAGACATCTGCAACAACTGGAAAGGCCACAGAAAAACCTCATTAAAAGAATCACAGGCCTTAAGCAGATGTCCTATGCTGACCATCTAAAAAAACTCCACCTATACTCTGTCGCATATCATCTACACAGAGGTGATTTCTGCTTAACATACAAGGCCATGTCAAACCCAGAGCTGTTGGACGTGCTACACTTAAAGAAATCCCAATCCCTCAGAGACACACACTCCAGGGATTTAAACCTTGTTATCATAATGAACAAAACATGCTGGAGGGATAGGTTCCTGACCCAGAGACTACCCAGACTCTGGAATAGACTGCTCATACATGTCAAGCAGAGTGCCTCTTTGGCCCTCTTCAAAAGGAACCTTGATGATTGGATGGGAGACAGGAAATTCACCCCGAGGATCATGTCAGTTACCCTGCTAGACAGGGGTCCAGGGAATTAAATACTGTGGAAGAAATAGCCAGGGAATTGTTATGGCTAGGCTTGTATAGGCCCTAGGGCCAATAGCCTAGTACCAACCTATGAACCTATGAACCTATTCATTGAGTTCAAGTAGGGGAATATAAACTTCGATGTTTATGTTATATGTTGCTTTGTTTGGCTTATATATAGGTTTATAGGTTCATAGGTATGTACTAGGCTATCTGCCTGAGGGCATTTATAAGCCTAGCCAGAGTGTGTCAACTTTCGCCGCCCCATTGATTAATTAACTGATCCTCTGTCAAGCAGAGCCAATGAAGAGATCCCAGGGGTGTATTTTCTGTTACCCATCCACTCATCAAGGTTTCTCTTGAAGAGTGTTAGTGAGGGGCTCTGCCTGATATAATTTGGAATTTTGTTTCAAAGCATGGGAAGTCTCTGTGACAGGAATCTATCCCTCCAGCATGCTCTATTTTTTGTTGTGGTGAGGTTTAGGTCACTATAGCACATGGCTCGCAGTGACTTGGATTTCTTTAGGTGGAGCATGTCCATCAATTCTGAGTTGGACATGGCTTTGTAAGTCAGGCAGAGATCACCTCTAAGTAAACGATATGCCACTTAGTACAGCCAGAGTTTTTTCAGTCAGGCTGCATAGGACATATGTTCGAAACCAGTAATCCTCTTGGTGAGGTACTTTTGTGGTCTTTCCAGCTGTTGGAAGTGTCTTGTGAGGTACATCCCAAATGGGGCATTGTACTCTATGATGGGTCTAATGGATGACGAGTAGAGGGGCACTATAACCTCTTTATTTCTAGATGTGAACCCTTTAGTAATTAGATGGGCCATATAGAAGGATTTCCTAACTACTTTGGCAATATGATTGTCAAAGGAGAGATTACTATCTACCTTGGTCCCCAGATCTCTTATTACCTCTTCTGTATTAAGGGAGCTGCCACCTATGTGGTAATTCATGGATGTTTTGTTTCTCCCAAACGGGATGACTATGCATTTTTTGACATTTACCTTGAGGCCATGACTTTGACACCAGGTGTCCATCTCTGTAAGGCCCTTTTGGAGGATGTCCATGTCAGCCAGAGAGTCAATTGTGGCTCCCAGTTTGCAGTTATCGGCAAACTTGGATAGCCATAGTCCTCCTGTGTTTACCTGTACTTCTGAGAAGTATATGCCAAACAGTAGGGATCCCAGGACCGAGCCTTGCGGGACACCACTTGTGACTGGTTTAGAGTCGGACCTGGAGTCTGCTGTTCTTACCGTGTGAGTTTTGCCTGTAAGCCAGTTGGCAATCCATCTCATGATGAAGGGGTTTATGTTTAGGCTGGTGAATTTTTCTGTACTATCCGAGTGGGGAATGGTGTCGAAAGCCTTGGTGAGGTCAAGGTAGGCTGAGTGAACCACCTTTCCCTCGTCTATGGCCTCGGTGACTGTCTTGAAGAAGTCAACCAGGTTTACTAGGCATGATCTGCCCTTAACAAAGCCAAACTGGGTCAGGTCAAGTGTTGGGGGGGTCCCAATGTCTTTGTTAATGAGTTCTATGATGATGCGCTCCATAACCTTGCAGACCAGGCTAGTCAGGCTTATGGGGCGATAGTTACCAGGGTCAGTTGTGGCCCCTCCTTTGTGGAGAGGAATAACTGTTGCTGTGCACCATTCTATGGGCACATAGCCTGTGGATAGGCTGAGGTTGAACAGCATGTTTAGGTGGGGGGGGTTAGTTCGTTCTGTAGTTCGTGCAAAATGCAGCCTGGGACACCATCTGGTCCCACTGACGCTGTGTTTTTGGCTTTTGAAAGGGCTGTTTTCACCTGTGCATCTGTGATTTTTGGGACACTACACTTTTCTGGTATTGTTGTGGGCCCTTTTGGAGGTGAGAGGGGGGTGAAGTTTGCAATGAATCTATCTGCCAGGATGTTGGCAATATCAGTAGGTTCAGTATATTTTGTGCTATTTTGCACTAGTTCAGTGCATATCTGCGATTTGCCACTTAGATTCTTAACATAGCTAAAGAAGGCTTTGTGGTTATCTTTTGAATCCTTGGCTATTTTTCTTTCAAAGTTAGCCTTGGATAATTTCATGAGGGGACCTTAGTTTCTTACTGATACTGATAAGGGATGTCTTTCCTTCTTGGGATTTGCTTTTTTTCTGAACTAGTTTCCTCCTTCTATTGTATAGCCTGTTTATTGCAGGGGTCCATCAAACTGGTTTCCTTCTCTTAGAGGAGTGAGTCTTGGTTTTGCTAAGGATGGCACGATCCATGCATTCTTGTGGGTGCTCATAGAGTGCATTTGTAAAGGTATCTGCATCTTGGGCAGTGTTATCCTTTAGTATGGGGGCTGTGAAACTTACCACCTCTATCTTAAGTAAGGTGAAGTTTGCTTTAGAAAAGTTTTTTTACTGTGGTTTCCTTAGTTGGAGGTGGTTGTGAGGTGTGGACATCCAGAGTGATTAGTTTATGGTCTGATCTAACCAATGACGGGTTGACCTCTGGTGTGGAATACCTGTCGCCCATGTTGGTGATGACCAGGTCCAATATGTTTTTACCTCTGGTAGGGGAGTTTACCAGCTGATCCAGGGCATTTAAGTTGATGAATTCCAGGAAGTGCTGGGCCTGGGAATTTGTACTCAAGTAGTTTTCCCAGTGAATGGTAGGGTATTTGAAATCACCCAATATCAGGGTGTTTGGTAGGACCTTCATGTTTTCCAGTGTCTCCAGAAAGGCGGAGTGGTGGTCTTGGGTCATGGAGGGTGATCTGTAGCAGGCCACAATTTGCATTGCAGATTTGACCAATGTTAGTTGCACATGGATGATCTCAGAGGTATCATGCTGCGCCACTAACCTGGAGGTGTAGGTATCCTTGATGGAATATGGATACAACCCCTCCTTTTGTGTTTCAGTCCGTGTATTGTGGCCGAAACGTGTGGTATGAGTTGTAGCTCAGTAGTGCTGGGATTCTCTCTGGAGCCTTGAAACAGGTTTTAGTTACTGCACAGATGTCAATGTTCTCCATACTGAGGAATGCTTCGAGCGCGTGCATTTTGAGATTTAAACTCCTGCCGTTGAGTAGCATAACCCTCAGTTTTTTGTTAATTGTGCTTTTTACGGAGGTGGGTTTGACTTTTAAGCCTTGCCTAAAAAAGGCACTATTGGGGCAGCAAGAGCCTTGGCCAGTATTCAAAAGCCTAGGGGTGACAGGTGCAAGCCATCTCTTGTGAAGGAAAGCGGCTTGTCAAGCATGTTTTCCCAGGCTGACAGACACTGGATCCCCTTTGAATGACACCAGAAGCTTAGAAAATTGTTGAAATTGATCATTTTTTCTTTATACTGAGGTATCCTTCTTGGTGAGGGCAGAATGCTCCTCAGGGTCAGGGTCATAACAGCCTGGGCTACATGATCAGAGAGCTCATGTAGTCCAGGGAGGTACGTCTCAGGTCATTCATGCCAACATGAACAATGACAGAGTCATATTTGTACTTGTTCTGGAGTGACCTAAGTGTTGTGTTATGTGGTGGATTCTGGCTCCCAACAGGCAGCTAACAGCAACCTTCTGCTTGTCCAACCTAGTGAGTGGGACGTCAGTCTGCCTGACTATAGAGGCACCTATTACTAGTATGTTAAGTATGTAATTTTGCCTTAAGGGTTATGATTGTGCGGCACACTGATTTTGTGTTTTATGTGTTGTCTGGTTTGTGATGGGAAGTGCAGGTTGTTTGGGTGTCTGCTTTGGGGGTCTCTGATGCTTTTGCAGGTTTTTATTTAGAGCCTCTGAGTATGATTTTGTGTATTTATGTGTATTTTTTGCCAGTGCTGTTTTAGTAGGTCTGTGAGCGGCTGGAGTTGTGATGCAAGTGTTAACCTTCTCCTCTTGACTGTCTGTTCCAGTCTTGGGTGGAGACAGCTTAGCTTCCAGTTTGGCTGTATAATTGCATCTCTCTCATATGTTAGTTTTTTATGGTAGGAGGAGAGGGTTGTCTGTGTACATGAGGCAGTTGTTACATTGCCTCAGGATACCCAGATTCACCAGCTGGACTGGAGAGTGCACCTGAAGTTGCCCTTTGGTCATGCCTGAATAGTAGGGTGAGCTGCTTAGTCGCTTGGTTGGTGAGGGGTGAATAAAGAGCCTTGCCCTGCAGGACAATCAGTGTCAGGGTATATTAGTGCTTGCTATTAGGTCTGAGCAAGTGATGGGCTGTAAGATACTTTCTGAGTGCTTAGATTGAGAGTTAGACTAGTTTCAAAGGAAAAACTGAAGAGGAGCCGGGAATAATTTAACCGTAGCTAACCGGCACTGCCCGGTGCGCAAAACCATGCGAACATGGTTTTTATAGTAGGGAAATGAAAGAGATAGAAATTAGCCCAAAATGGCCAATAAACTACTAACTTCTGGGCTGGAACCACTCCTCCACAGACAGATAGGTTGCTCAAAGCTCCCCTCTCTCACAGGTGAACAGTGAAACTTCCTTCTATCCAAGTAAGGTATGGGCAACTCAGGAACTAGTATCACAGATCTGAATTCAGCACTAGCCTGAAAACTGGACTATACTAGCTTAGAAAGGTGGGAAACAAGGAATTGTTTTGGTTTTCTTGTTTTTTTTGAAGAGATAATGCACAAACTGTAAAAAAATACACTTAAAACAGCTTTAAACGACTACACACGATCAGAAAAGGCTATCACACTTTAGTTTGTAGCCTACAACAGTTAAACAAACTATTTAAACAAAAAACAACTTTTTAAAATTGCAGGCAGTCAAATAAGTACAATATGTGAAAAAACAAGCTTTTAAATCACAATAAATGTTGGAAAATCTGCATTTAGGCAGAAAACAGTTAAGTACAGCAGGAAAGTACAGAAAATTGATACTTAATCACTCCAAAGTCTCTCTTCTAAGCTAGAAGGCTTGTATCAGCTTAAGGCTTTCTAGTGCTACCCAGTAGGTTAGTTACAGGAAAGATGGGAAACAACTGCAGATGTGGTCTTTAAAACCAGAAAGTTGAAAGAGACGGACAAACTGTCCAAATGGTCAATAAACTACAATTTATGGGCAAAGAACCTCTCCTCTCATGGTAGACAGGCTACCTAGTGCTTACCACTCCCACTGATAAGCTAGAAAGCTTTCCTCCAACACAGAGAGGCTTGTGGGGCTCAGAAGCTTACCAACAGTCCTGGATACAGCAACTCTGTATATCGACTAGGCTAGTTACAGGAAAGGTGGGAAACAAGCGCAAGTGTGGCTTTTAAACTAGAACATTGAAAGAGATGGAAAAGACCTGCTCAAATGGCCAATAGCTACAATTTCTGGGCCAGGAACCACTCCTCTTGTGGTACATAGGCTACCTAATGCTTACCACTCCCACTGATAAGCTAGAAGGCTTTCCTCCAACACAGAAAGGCTTGGGGGGCTCAGAAGCTTACAAAGAGTCCTGGATACAGCAAATCTGTACCTGGACTAGACTAGTTACAGGAAAGGCATGAAACAAGTGCAAACACAGGCTTTTAAGCCAGCAAGTTGAAAGAGATGGAAAACTGCCCAAATGGCCAAATAAACTACAATTTCTGGGCCAAAACTCACTCTTCCCATTAAGGATAGGCTACCTAGTGCTTACCACTCCCACTGATAAGCTAGAAGGCGTCCCTCCAACACAGAAAGGCTTGGGGGGGCTCAAAAGCTTACTAACAATCCTGGATGCAGCAACTCTGTAACCGGACTAGGCTAGTTATAGAAAAGGCGGAAAGCAGGCACAAGTGCGGCTTTCAAACCAGAAAGTTGAAAGAGATGGAAAAAAACTGCTCAAACAGCCAATAGCTACAATTTCTGGGCCAGGACCACTCCTCTTGTGGTAGATAAGCTACCTAATGCTTACCACTCCCACTGATAAGCTAGAAGGCTTCCTTCCAACACGGAAAGGCTTGGGGGGCACAGAAGCTTACAAAGAGTCCTGGATACAGCAAATCTGTACCTGGACTAGACTAGTTACAGGAAAGGCAGGAAACAAGTGCAAACACAGGCTTTTAAATCAGAAGGTTGATAGAGATGGAAAAGCTTCCCAAACAGCTAATAAACTATAATTTCTGGACCAGAAACCACTCCTTCTGTGGTAGATAGATTACCTAGTGCTCACCACTCCCACTGATAAGCTAGAAGGCGTCTCTCCAACATAGAAGGGCTTGGGGGGCTCACAAGCTTACCAACAGTCCTGGATACAGCAAATCTGTACCTGGACTACATTAGTTATAGGAAAGGTGGGGACCAAATGTAAAACGGGCTTTTAACCAGAAAGTAGAAAGAGACGGAAAAACTGCCCAAACAGCCAATGAACTACAATTTCAGGGCCAAAACCCACTCCTCCCGTGGTAGATAGGCTACCTAATGCTTACCACTCCCAATGATAAGCTAGAAGGCTTCCCTCCAACACAGAAAGGCTTGGGGGGCTCAGAACATTACCAGCAGTCCTGGATACAGCAAGCCTGCATCTGGACTTGACTAGTTACAGGAAAGGCAGGAAACAAGCTTAGAATTTTTTTTTTTTTTACAGAAAAGCAGCTAAAACAGCAGTAAATACAATTCAAATTGTAGTGCAGGCCAGCACACCCAAGTGTGTAGCAACACTACGGCAAATACAGTTCAAATAAATGCAATTAAATTAACAAATGACTAAAAAACAAGTGCAGAAGGCAGTAAATTAGAAGGCTACTAACAAGCAGTAATAACTGCAGAGTAAGACCGACTGAACAGATAGCACACAGATGAGTAACTAAGACAGTTACAGTAAGAGCAGCTGAATAAAATATGTATATATATATATATATATATATATATATATATATATATTTTTTTTTTGAGGGAGGGAATAGAGCAGGATTAGGAGGCTACAGGGGTTGTCCTTCCCAAATGCTCTCTTTGTACTCAGTAGGAGTGCCTGAAATTACAATATCATCTCACTACACTCAGTTGAGTGAGCAAATGAGATGGGCCCAGGAGTATCCAAATACAAATCAACAAGAGGGGCAGGCAATTTTAAAGCCACCAACATTAACACCAAAACAAGAACAAAGAGGGCAGGTGGGGAACTAACTGTAGAGAGACAGTCACAACTTCAGTTGAGTTAATATTCAGTGAAAAACACAAATAAATAAATTAAATACAGTACTATATGCAAAAGATCAGATAAAAGTGTACTTAAATTCACTTATACATCCAGCTGATTTCAGGGAGATGTTAGCCGGCCAAAGCTCTGATATTAAGCAGAGATAACTCAAAATGTACCACTTATATAAGGCAAGACAGAATGTTAGTGCTGAGTTGAAACTACCCCCCACTGCTATCAATGGCTACACAGAAATTCTAAAAAGTACTCTGTGGAGAGACAGCCACAACATCAGTTGAGTTAATATTCAGTGAAAAACACAAATAAATTAATTAAATACAGTACTATATGCAAAAGAGCAGATAAAAGTGTACTTAAATTCACTTATACGTCCAGCTGATTTCAGGTAGATGTTAAGACGGCCAAAGCTCTGATGTAATGTAAATAGTAATCCTGGCCTACCTTTGTTCGTGAAGAATTACTGGACTCTTTGAACATTCTAAATAAATCATTACTGTTTCTTCTTTGTTTAAAAAACCCTCCTGGTTTAAAAAAATAAAAACAGATGACAAGTGATGTACCATATCAGTTGATACATTGAGAGATGTAGTTGTAAGAGTTATTTTTTTTGAACAGCTATCTTGAAATCAGTTTTTTGTTTCTTCTTTCTAGCATCAGTCCCAAGATTTGTTTCTTTTATTCTTTTAAGAGTAGGGGCCATCTATTCCATTTCTTCTGGGATAGACACTATGTTGTTGTTTTTGATGAATATAGTAGCTTCTTCTAAGTCATTAAAGGTTCTCATTTCACTGACAAAAGTATTTTTATCTTGGCTGGAAAGGCCAGGTGTGCTTTAATGTTGTTTTGTTTCAACCGTTTTATTATTCGCCAGACTTTTTTCCTCCGTTCTAGTATTCTGGAAGAATAATCATTGTCAAACCTTATCAGGCTTTGATTGTATTTTAAGGGTGATTTTCTCCAAGCAGATTTTAATATTAGTTCCTTGTCCAGAAATGAAAGACAGTTTATAACTATGGATCTAGGTGGAGTATTTATTGAGTTAGAAGCAGGTTTCCTCAGTGCTGTATGCGCCCTTTCAATCCCAAATGAAAGTCCCTCTTTCAAGTCTAAAAATTCAGGAATCCAGGTTGTTAAGAATGAAATAATGTCTTCACCTTCAGTGTTTTCAGACAGACCAAATATCCTTATGTTGTTTCTCCTTTCCCTGTTTTCTAAGTCATCTATTTTGTTAAGCAGCCATGTATTCTGTTTAAGCAGAAATTCTTTTTGGAATTCTTCCTCTTTGAGTCACCCTTCAATGTCATTTAGAGAAGTCTCTATATTTGTTATTTTTGTATGGTGTTGCTGTAATAGTTCCTTAAGAGTATCAGTCTGTTTTTGAGAATTTAATTTGAGGTTTTCTAAGTCATTTATAAAGCCATCTATCTTCAAAGATAGTTCCTATAAGGTAGATGTCATCAATTGCAGTTCTTTTTTTCAAAGCAGCATCTGAATGAGAATTCCTTGAGTTGTTCATATTAAGTGACTCAATATATCTCCAAGTTAGTTGATAAGAAATTGTTTGTATATCTCCACCAGAATTGATATTTCTATTGTTTAGTAGTTTATCTATAGATTTCTGACATTTTAAACTTGAAAATAATAAAATTTTCCTATATTATTATTATAATACTAGTTTATGGAGCTCTCAAAATTCACTGCTCTCAGTTAGTCATCTAGGCTCCACCTCCTAATGTGTGATTTTTGATGACTTGTAGTATGTGTGGGTGAATTTTTAGTTTGTCATCTGCTAGGAACCCTAATAACTTTTATAATTATGGATACAGTCCCCCGGATTCACTAATCTTCCAAGCAGGACTAACTTAGTCCAGCACGGAAGCACTCCTGTAGTAGCAGGATGGCACTGCGCCATGCATAATAATGAAGGCACACTGCCCGAGCTTTTAGGCTTACACAGAGCATGTGCGAGTGCAGGGGGCATGTCTTAGAGCAGAGCTCTCAGAATAAACATGCCCCTGCAATGTAGAACAGCAGAAGCTATTAAGAAATGAGCGAGATTGCTGATAGGTGTCCTCATATCCCCACCAAAAGTCTCCCATGTGTACAACAGCAACAGGACATATAAATTAAAAAAAGAAACCCTTTATTTTTTTTAAAAAACCCAAAGAAAGCTAACCATAGGTGTGCGGGTTTGCCCATCGCTTAGCTACGGTTAATGCAGCTTAAATGGCTGAAGAGGATAACAGGGAAGATATATGCAAATGAAGCAGTATAGCAGTAGTGCAGTGGGCAGAGCACTCGCCTTATGAGTAGGCATTCCTGATTCGAGTCCCACTGCAGCACATTCCATTTTCCATGTGAAATCTGTATATGAACATTTTTTGCCATATAACCTATGAAATAACATTTAAATGTGAACTGGAATACTGCATTAAATGCACATGTGAAGTGTCAGTGTGTCATAATGAATAAGGCACTACTAAGCATGTTTAAGCACAGATAAGCAGTAGTAAGCATATATAAGCACTAGTAAGTGAGTTGAAGTGCATTTGCATTGCCTACACAGATTAAGCAGAGTAGACGTTAACCGAGTGTAAGAAACTGTAACCTGAAATAAGTACTGCTGAGCTCCAAGTAAACCCCACGCATACCCACTTACAACTGCTTTAAAGTGTCTTAACCACTCTGCATCCAACGGCCCATATTCTGCCCAACAACAAAATAAACAGCCGCTGTAAGTCTTGAACCCAAGACCCTGTACACTACAGTCACAGTAGTTAACCACTAAGCCATCATAGCAGTACATAAGATTGAGGTTTCAACAAACAAATCCTCACCATAGGAAAATCAAACTGAACATGTGAAAGGAATCTATGTACAGTGTGCTGTTGTATAACCTGCTACATAACATAAATATGTGAATTGGAGTACTGCAGGAAGGCCAGATGTGAGGTGTTATAGTAATAAAGTGTGGAAGTCCCCAGGACCCCATACAGAGTATGTACACATGAATCATGGATACCAGACACATATATAAAATGTAACAAATAATACAGCAATGCCAAAAGGAAAATATAATGCAAATGAAATATTAAGTAATGCTAAGCATTGCACAGCTCAGCTTAGTTATGGTAAGCAATGTGTAGGCCGGCTAACACAATCTGCCCAGTGGTATGCCCCTTTAAGCAATGCCAACATTAGTTAAGAAGGTGTGCCCATAGCTTAGCCTTTTCAAAACCATCCAATCACAGGAAAATGCGGGAAATCAGGTGTATTTAAACTCCACAGGCGCCAATAATTCTCATAACTGGTTGCAGCTCCCTACTGTAGGCAAAATGGCTGGAGCTGGGGAAGGCACTCAATTTAGACCACAGCGCTGAGGCACCCAAGAGTCCAGATACATGGTATGGCCCCTGGTAAAATACCATGAGGAGAGACTACTGCAGGGCCAGTATCAGGGCTCTCAGTATAAAGTAGAGGCCTGGGACAGTCTCGCCCGTGACCACACCAGTGCCACTGGTATCCCCTGGACTGGTGAGCAGGTCAGGCATCACCATGCTGACCTGAAGTAGTAGAGGGGTGATCTCTTAGACCAGTGGATCCAAGAAGCAAGGCAGATGACCGATGCCCCAGCACTGAGTAAGTACCCATTCTATTACATAGATAATGATTGCCTAGCTTGTGTGTAGTATGGACAGGTAATGGCTAAATATCACTGTATTTCCCTGACAGCTGCAGATGAGTGGGCTGTGAACCAGCAAACCCATGCTGCTAGGCTGCAAAGGCTGTGTCGTGAGGCAGGTTAGTAACATTCCTGCATGTACTGTCATAACAAATAAATATAACAATTCTGGAAAGTGTTGTACCAGTATAAAAATGTATTGTGTATGGGATGTACTGAATAAACCAGACAATATAGCAGGAAGACTGTCATATAGGTTGCATGGAAATAAAGGTGTAATATCTTGTGAGTAAAAGTATAACCCTTGGAGTAATTGTGTACATCCTACTTACAAATGTTGTTGCAGCGTTGCATTCTATAAATAGTACTGTTGTATTAAGCATTGTTACCCACACTGATGAACACAGGTAAAATGTGTAGGAAGGTCAGTATAACAATGTTGGAAGTCCCAAGAGGTCAGTCATATACAACAACTGAGGGAGACTTAGACAAAAAACACTGGAATGCTTTACACCAGTTCCCTGATAGCACAGAGTACTGTGATGACAACACAGTTAGGTAATGAAGGCTGAGGGAATAAAACCTTGCTATTCCATATTATCAACAATGTGCTGTTCTAATTCTTGGTCTGTCAATGTTCTTTCCTTCTTCTGTAATTGTTTTTATAATACCCACACTATAGGCATTATTTGGCCATTCAGTTGAGTGCAATTCGTTGTGACTTCAAACACTTCAGCATACCATGCTTGGCTGCCAACAACTGCTTCTTTACGTTCTTCCAAATTCATATTCAATTTTCAGTAACAATAGTCTCTGCTGCTCCCTTTTGCTTTAAGTCTTTCCCAGCATCATTGTCATCTCTACAGAATCACATGCTAATAGTTTGCAACATATTTGTTCACTGTCACTTGCTCAGAAAAACAAATTGTGCTACTCTCACTAACTGTATCACCTGTAATAACCTAGCCCTCCCAACACCAGAACCTATGTAATTTTAAATCCTTACCACAGCCCTAACTCTGTCCCTAAAAGTCCCTCCTAGTTCCCAACCCAAGTCCTTGCCCCCTTACCCTAAAACTCCAATCCCCCTACCTGATGCTAAAGTCCCCAATTATTCCCTAAACCTAAGAAAAATATATTACCGTCTATCATCTGCATCCATTCTGCCACTAATATTCTTCGTAACATAGACCTAATACTATTTAGAGTTAGGCAAATTAAAACTAGGCTTTCCAATACTTATTTTAATTCTTCTTCCCCTTTAACCAGATTACTTTATTTACCCAAAATTGTTTCTAGTTCTTACATCTGATTAGTATGAATTTATCTCACATCCAGGAAACAGAATGTCACATTGTATCATCTGTATAATTTCTGCCATATATATTTTTAGGCAAACCCAACAAGTTATCCAATAATTATTTTTTTTGACATCTCTTAAGTATTCTTTTCACTTAAAACTAGTTATCTTCACTACTGGAATTTTATTCATCTGCTCACACCTTCCCAATTACGTGTAATTCATTCTCTCCTGTTAACTCATCAGGCATATTTCCTATAGAAATTTATTTTACAATTCCACCCTCCCACTACTTGTCCCTTTGTCCCTATGCATTTAACCTTAACATTGTGTTACCATTTATTTCCTGAACTTCCACAAATTCTGACTCACTATCAGTATCTTCATGTCCTCTCTTTCATGCAGTTTTTCTCCTTCTTTTATTTCACAATCAGCCAAACGTATTTGCTAATTCTGTGTTTCCTGCACACAGGTATACAATTTTCTTTTTTGAGGGACTCCTTTCTGCATGCTGTTTCCATTTTTTGGTAGACCCATAAACCAAGTGCCTAAAGCTTCCACATAACTAGGAAGCCTTTACTTGTTTTGAATATCTTAATGTCCTCCCACCTCTGCAACAAAACATAATTGCAAGGCTTTTTAAATGCAAAATCATTTTTGTGACTCTCTGCACCCACTGTCTCTAGTTTATCACTCCACTCCTCAGTCATCGGTTCATTTTTGTCAATCATATATATGGATTAGGGTCTACTCGGAGGGGCCATTGTTCAGACAGCATTTTATGTTGGTTGAATTTTCTCCCTGGTCCTTACTGTACAGCAAGATGCTGAGGATAGGTTTTAAATGGGGTGTGTACAGATACTTGTTCTTACTTCCGCAAGGGGTGTTCCTCCAAGTAGCCCTGTCCATCCCTCTGCAATGAAAATGGTTGTCTCTTAAGTCTCCACCAGGGAGATTTCAACACCCTATGAGCTCCAGGGTGCATGCTAACCCCTCCCACTTCCCTGGAGAGGTTAGCAAGCAACACCCCTTCACTTCTCTCGCTTCCCTGTTTGGCTTTTGTAGTGTCAGGGCCACTAACTGAACCTCAGTCACTTGGGCCACAGTCAGAACTCCACCCCTTTGCACCACGGAATCAGAAAATTTCTAAATTCAAAAGATGAGTTTTTTTGAGATGTATATCTGCACATGCCACCCACCCCAAAGTCCAAATTAACCAGGGCTCTTTAATCTTTTATTGCCACCACTTCCTATCTTTCTTATTTAAATAGAATTGCATATCATTCTCACTTACAGTGACAGTTCTAAACTGCAAAAAAATCCATTTACATTTTTGCACAAACATGTCAATTTATTGTTTTCATTATGTAGTTTCATGTGAAACATAGTCACAAAATTCTTCACCAGTTCTGAAGTAATATATTCACAAAACCTGCTGACCCCTGGTGTATTGTGGAGGGAGAAACTCAAGTGTTCAGTCACACTCTCACATTCAGGCAATCTGTCAAATATTCAGTTATTTCTTACATAAAAATCTTACCAGCATTTTTGCTCTATTTAGACTGTCAGTCTCTTTTGCTTTGTCATCTATCATTTTCTTCATTCTTAGTACTTTCTCTGCTGCATCTCTTCCCTTCATTCTCTTTCTGCAAAGAAGATGGCAATGCCCCTTTCAACATCATATTTTCCTGTGATTTTGCCTACCCCCCCCCTTTCCAGTAGATCCCGTCATTATTTGCTACACCCATTTTGCACATTGAACTCTTTAACCATCTTCAGCAATCTTGTATCAGGTAATCCATTGCTAGGAAACATAATCATAGACATGCCATCTTTTTCAGCTCCCTGTATACTATCATCTGTCTAATCCCCATACCCTCTACTTTCCTTCATCATAGAAATGTTGCTCTCCATCTTCCTGCTAAGATGAATCACCTTTATGTCCCTTGCTTTTAGAGTAGAAAACAAAGATAATACAGAAAGCTCAAATCAGGCCTGTTATCCCACCTGGGATGAGAAACAGGGTTTAAAGAATTAATCTTGATAAATTCACTTTAGCTAGCAGATCTAGGAGACTCTCTCTCTCTCTCTCTCTCTCTCTCTCTCTCATTCTCTTTATGTCTCTCTCTCTGTGATGTTCTCCCTGTGGGAGGAATAAAGGTACTTTGTTGAAGTTTCAGGTAATTTATTCAGTTAAGTATGTAGATGGATGAGTATTCTTATTTGTAAAATATAAGTATGATTAAGAATTTCCCGATCCTTTCATATTGGGCATATGCTGACTTGAAATGGCCCAGGACCCTGTTGACCAGAGCACAGTAGTGCAGATTGGCAGTTCTACTTGTGTGTTATGAATCAGCAGAGTTACCAAAATATTATAAAAGTATCTGGGTAATGTACAGGGAGTGATGATGGAGTAGGGGGCTATGTGTTTGAGCCTGCTGTTAACATAGATGCATAAACGGACAATTCTAGAAATGTCACCGATGAGTGCATTTGAAGCGAAGAGGAAGGAGTCTTTACACAGACTGCATAATAGTATTTGGAAATGTTGGACAAAACAAAACAAAACAAGATTTGAACTTCCTGTTCAGGACTGTGGTCTTCAAATAGTGTCTGTATGCATATGCATACTTGTCCTACAAAAAGCAAAATCATATATTCCACAGAGTTGGGCAGAATCTGTCAGTATTGTATTAGGGCCTAAGTCAATATCAAAACCAAATAAAATGTAGAAATGTACAAATGGAAATAAAGCAAGTGAAATACAAGACATTCTACAGTTTCCACAAGAGAGTTGTGACCATTGACCTGGGTGCTATCATAAAAGAAAACACGTTACCTGGATTAATGAAAGTATCTATCTATCTATCTATCTATCTATCTATCTATCTATCTATCTATCTATCTATCTATCTATCTATCTATCTATCTTTCACC
>NC_056728.1:1561652527-1561687527 GCF_019279795.1 Protopterus annectens | reverse complement strand
GTTCAAAGCCAAGAATACAGCTTCCATGGGACCTGATAATATTCCTGGCTGTGTTCTACATGAATTACAAAGTGAACTGGCACCACACCTGAGTACCCTGTTCAATCACAGCCTCATTTCAGGCTTTGTTCCTACCAAATGGTGCACTGCTATGGTCATCCCACTCCACAAAGGGAGAGCAACTACCGACCCTGGGCACTACTGCCCCATTAGTCTGAGGAGTCTGATATGTAAGGCTATGGAGCACATCATAATGTACCTTATAAATAAGGACATAGGGAATCTCCAAACTCTGGACTCTACGCAGTTTGAGTTTGTGAAAGGTAGATCATGCTTGCTCAACCTGAAAGACTTCTTCGAGTCTGTCACCAGAGCTGCGGATGAGGGCAAGGTAGTTGACACAGCCTACCTAGATCTTGCCATTGCCTTTGACACCATTTCTCACACAGGAATCATAGATAGATTCACTAAACTAGGCATAAACCCCTATGTCATAAGATGAGTTCCCAACTGGCTCACTGATAGAACCCACACTGTGAAAGTGGCGAACTCCAAATCTGACTACCAACCAGTACAAGTGGTGTCCCACAGGGATCGGTCCTAGGTCCTCTCCTGTTTGACATCTACTTCTCTGAAGTTCAAGCCAACACAAAGGGACTCTGGCTGACCAGGTTTGCAGATGATTGCAAACTGGGAGCCATTATTGATTCTCCAGCTGATGTAGACATTCTACAAAAAGGCCTCACTGACACCAATGACTGGTGCCAGAACCATGGCCTTAAGTTCAATGCCAAAAAGTGCATTGTCATTCCCTTTGGGAAAAATTCGGTGCCCATGAACTACCACATAGGCGGTAGTCCACTAAACACCTTTGGTGTGATAAGAGACCTGGGGACACAGGTTGACAGCAGCCTCTCCTTTGATAACCACATTGCCATTGTAGTCTGAAAGTCCTTCTATGTGGCACATCTCATTACAAAAGGTTTCTCATCCAGGAAGAAAGAGGTCATAATCCCTCTCTACTCGTCCCTCATTAGACCTATCATAGAATACAACGCCCCATTTGGTATGTGCCTCACTAGACACCTACAACAACTAGAAAGGCCAGAAAAATGCCTCACTAAGAGGATCTTAGGCCTTAGACACATGCCCTATACGGACAGACTCAAAAAACTACAGCTATACTCTGTCTCTTATTGCCTACTTAGAGGTGATCTCTGCTTGACCTACAAAGCCATGTCTGACCCAAGGCTGCTAGATATGCTACACCTAAAGAAATCACAATCCCTCCATGCCACATGCTCCAGGGACCTAAACCTCATTACCACAATAAACAGAACCTGCTGGAGGGACAGGTTCCTAACCCAGAGACTTCCCATACTCTGGAACAAACTTCCCATTATATCAAGCAGAGCACTTCACTTGCCCTGTTTAAGAGAAAGCTTGACGAGTAGGCAGTTCACCCTGAGTATCACTTCAGTGGCCTTGCTTGATAGGGGTACTGTGAACTATCTTTGGGCGGCATGCTGCCAGGGAATATTCTTGGGCTTGGCTTATTTAGGCTCCAGGGCCATTAGCCTAGTACACACCTATGAACCTATGAACATAAACATATATATATATATATATATATATATATATATATATATATATATATATATATATATATATATAGACATATATGGGTCTACTTCATTTCACTGAAAACTCATTTGACTGAAACTCATTTCGCTGAAAGTTATATGTGGCCTTTTCCCCACTGTAGTGTGATCCTGGAGTTAGTATATAAAGTAAGGGGGGGCACAGCCCCCCAAATTGGGGGGTGTGGGAAGGCGTAGCCCCCACCTATTTTAAATGTTTATAACCATAGATATGGATACTTGCAAGTCCAATGAATAACTCTTTCCAGAAGACAATACATAACCAAACTATGTGGGGGGCAGTGCCCGTTACCCCCCCCCCCCACTTACTTTATATACTAACTCCAGTAGGGAAAAGGCCATATATAACTGTCAATGAAATGAGTTTCAGTCAAATGAGTTTTCAGTAAAATGAGCTTTCGGTGAATTGTGCAAAGGCAACTGAGTTTAAGCAAAATGAGCTTTCAGTGAAATGGGTCTACTTCATTTCTGTGTATCCCTATGTTATCTTTCTCTTAGGTAGGTTCACGTTTCCCTCAGGCTATAACCCTGCTTATAGTCCACTGCAACCAACACCAACACTTCCTTCTAAATTGCGCCTGGACAATTGCTTATTTTTTGTCCGCATTTTAAGTCAATATTTGCTGCATGTGTATACTTAATTAAATGACTTAGTTGGTTTAATGCCCACTCGTTATCTTAGTTCATGTCAGAACTACATGAAATTAGTATATCTCCTTTTGAATTTGCAGTGCACTGTTGCCTGCTTTCCTTTTTATAACGACTATAGTGCCCTAAATTATTCTGTTACTAACATCCATTGAACATACTTGTTTGTACATATCACAGATTATAAGAAAATGTACTTCTGCTTTACTGGTATAGTTCTGTCCTCATTCATAAAGAAAAGAAATAACCAGAGATGGAAGGGAAGCTACCCATGCCATAGTCTATCAGACAGTATAAAATAACTAACAAAAATCATGATTACAGCCTGCTGTTAGGATTTCAACTGCTCCAACTCCAGATATTTACTCCTGCTGTGTCTAAACTTTCTGAGAAAGCCTCCTCGTACTATCTGAGACATTACTCACAAGCCATAGCAACTCTCATTAGGCCTAGAACCAAACTCCAGAGTACTGCACATGTTTTGTCCTCTCAGGCACCTACTCTTTGGTGAGTTCTCCTTATTGACAGAAAGGAACAAACATTTCCTGCAAATTCAGAATGCAACTGAAAAATCACCTCTTCATCTAAGCCAAATGCTCCTGCTTGAACACAGGACATATCACCAAATACATGATCCCTATCACCTTTCCAGTTGTCTTCTCCTGTCTTCTCACATAATTACTGAAGGTTTACTCACTTTTGAACCTAATGCATACATTGTGCATTACATTCTGCTTGTGTACTTGAATGCTCACATACAGTTTTTATGTGTAACTAATCTGAACTACTGTTATTGCGTACATTTCAGCCTTTGTGAAATGTTTTCTGTTTCGCCTGGGTGGGGTCTGAAATTCGTCAGTGCTGATCAATGCACTACCTGTTAAACGTATCTAACTAGATAAGTAAATACATTATTTTGTGTTGTTCAGTTGTTTCAGATACAGTCTTTTCATATCATTCAAGTTTATAAAAGATTGACTAACACGTACTTCCAAAATATAGCTACATCCCAGACTGCCCTTCTAAAACTCATTTGCATGTAATTACTCTTCATCTCATCTGTTTCATAATCCCGGACTTCCATTGGAGCTATCACCTAGAGAGTGTGAATCTATCAGAAGTGTGACAGATACTGCACTCTCTTACTGAAGTACCCTGTTGGTAGTGTGTAATGGACAGACATTTTATGTCATCAAAGCTGCCGCAGGAGAAAAATTAACTTCTAGAAAATCCATGGCTTTCAAATGGTTTTGGCTTGCCTCCTTGATAATTCAGTGCAGTAAGAATGTTGAGATGCTGATTTGTAATATCTAATATCAAAGAAACTATATCCCAGTGAAAGAAAAGCTGTTTTTATATCCAGAATATTTTCAAGCAACTTTATCTTCTTAGTTAGAGTATGATGACACAGAGACTGGCCTTTCCACAAAATGCCACATGCTGGTATTGTTATCTTGGTAACAGACCACACCAGAATTTGCCTAATTTATTGAACCATATTACTTTAAATGGCAATAGAGGTACTGCATTTACATTTAAAATCAAATGTGACTGCTTCGATTTACCTAATAGTTTCTTTGAATAGGCATTCTATTCTTTTGAGACACAAACTGAAAAGTTATGTGTTTGATAATAATTACTCTATATTACATACTACTTTACTTTGATTTCATAAATGGTGGCATGAGTTCACTAATTTTTGTAACACTAAGTTTAAATATGCATCAAATGTAAACCGGCAAGATCCTAACAAAGTATGTTTGTTGCATAGATTATCCATGGAGAAAAGTTATAATTTCAGGTTTGAAAAGACAGCTTTATTAATTTCTTGTAGTTAAATCTGATTTGTTCATAAGGTCTCTATACTTGATAAGACATCACACAGTGCTTTAAGTTTTAGGCAAGTTGGGAAGTGAACTGATGACTTTTCAAACACAAACAAATCATGTGTCAGTCATGATTTCTGTTACTGTTTAGGAGTTAGTTATTCTTTCTGCATGTCTGCTGTGTTGATAATTATTAAGGCAGTGTATCTTTGTCAGTAGATAGGAATTACATTTTTTTTATTTGGAACAAAGTCTTAAGAAAGGGTATAATAAGCTGAATGATAAACCACTGCAGAAGCTCTGAGTTTAAGTGGAACTGTTGTTCCCATTTTAGTAATGTATTTGCCATCACGCTATGCACTAAGTCCACTGGGGAACACAAATCTTGACCTACAGAAAGTGAAGTCAGGGTAATTACAGCAGATGCTGTTGAGAATGTACCTCAGTGCTGATGAGGGGCTCTTTCTAGCTGCTGCACGGACTACCTGCCAAATCCTGCTACAAAGACACTTGATATATTGAAACGACATTTGCAGCTGCATATAAAGTAGACTGTCAAGTCTGCTAGCAATTAAGAGCAGAAGATGACTAAAAACATATTAATGTGCAGCATGACATTTGAAGCTGGAGAGAAAGTATCCATATGGAGAACCTGAACTGCATAGGTGATGAAGAGGTAGGGGCTATAGAAACAGCCTTCTTGCCTTCCTGCCTCCAGCAAGTGGGCAGTTCCAGTAGTTTATTATGAATGCCACATTTTCTGTAACAGAATAGACAGAATAGAATGAAACTGCATGGCTGTAACAATAAATCTGAAAAGATTTTTTTTTTTTTTTACAAAATTCATTAGGACACACCATTCAAATTCATATCTCAAGAATATTGGTTAAGCACAAAATAAATAGTGGCAAAGGCATAAATGAAAGTTACTTCATAATGATTGCTACCATTGACTGAACAGGGTGACAGACTACTCCTTATATTAGCATTTATTTCCTGAAGAATAGGACATCTGCCTGTAGTGCCTAGCATTATTAAACACTGTAACTTCAGTATTATG
Source organism: Protopterus annectens (assembly GCF_019279795.1). NCBI lineage: Eukaryota > Metazoa > Chordata > Ceratodontiformes > Protopteridae > Protopterus > Protopterus annectens. The sequence continues at coordinate 1,561,682,332 of NC_056728.1, read as the reverse complement.
TTATAAAAAATATATGTTTTAGGAAATATGGAGTAAAATTAGGGACATACCTGAAAATCAAGGGGACACAGCAGGTGTGGCTTAGGGACTGAGCAGAAATGATGTTGACCAAATAAAAGACAAGGGCTGGGATTCAGAAAGGCTAACCATGAGTTAAAAACTTTATCATGGGCTTTTTTTCCTTCATGGTATACATTTCTGATTTTTAAACCACCATACCACTATTTCCCAGTAATAAAAGCCTCAGCAAAGAGGATAGTCTCACTGTTATAGTTGGAATCTAATGTGACAATCTTGGAGAGTAGCTAATGTTAATTTGTCATGTGTTGTCCTACGGGAATCCCAGTAGCTCCTGATTTATACTACCAATGATTCAGATAATTATTTGGCAGAGAAAATATTGTTAGATGTAAAACAGAATACTGTCAAAAATGGCCATCATCCTTTTACTCTTGTGTAAGAAGTTGCTATGTAGGCAAGTTCAGAGTAGAGGTGTGGGATTAGAGCTGTGTTAGTGGGTGCAAGTGTGTGTGTGTGTGTGTGTGTGTGTGTGTGTGTTTATGCGTCTGTGTGTGTGTGTGTGTGTGTGTGTGTGTGTGTGTGTGTGTGTGTGTGTTGCTTTGTGGTTACACAGTGGATGAGGGTTTGATAGGGACTCATGATTCTAAATGCATGTGTGTGTTAGCATATATGTAAGGATGAATGGAAGTTTGTGTTCATAAGTTTTATCAACTGTGGGGTGGGGGCTAGATTGTTGCGGAGTGTGTTTGTGCGTGTATGAGTGCACATGCATGTGCACGAGCATGAGTGTGTGTGTGTGTGTGTGTGTGTGTGTGTGTGTGTGTGTGTGTGTGTGTGTGTGTGTGTGTGTGAGAGACTGTACTGATGTCTTGATGTGTGCTTGTCTGAGTATAGGAGATGCCTTTACCTATGTAATGCATGGACCTCAAGAAAAAAACACTACTGCCATCAAGTCTGATAGTGCTAGTGTTAGGAAAATGTAATTTAGAGATATGCTAATGAGCAACAGAGAAGCCTTTCTCATTTCAGCCATAGCTGTTTCTGAATAACATTTTCTCACCAATTTATTTATTTTTATTTATTTATTTATTTGCATTTGTTTACCAGGAGAGTCGACTGGGGTGGAGTGAACCCATTTTCAGTGGAGGCCTGAGAAGAAAAGCTCCAACATCATAAGTACATACATACAATATACATACAATGAAAGTATTACAAAAATGTAGATATTTCAGAAAATTACAATACAAGTGCATGCAATCAGGAATAAAATATATGTACAGGCAGGCACTAGGAAAAGAAAACATTTGCAGTTATGTTTAATATCATATTTCATTGGATGACCACTGGTTGTTGGATTATGTTAGGGTTTGGGTGAGAGAATAGTGTTGTTTGCATTGATAAAATAAGATTCCTATAGTTAGTTCAGCATATTAGTGAAAGATAAGGTAATAAGATGCATTTATAGGCTAGTATATTAATGTGCAGCAGTGAGTGTGATAGAGGACTAAGATGGGGTATTAGAATAAGTAGTGTGAAAAGCTAGGGAGCTATAGTTAATTAGGTGGATGTAAATTTTACGTATTTTATAGTAAATAAATGGGTGGATTAGGTTAACTGTAAGTAGATAATTTTGTAATGAGGGACGTTTATGTAAATGTGGGGATCTTTCTGAATCCTAGGGAAGATGTTATATAAAAAATATGAGTTGTAAGTCCAGATGTAAAAGGGAAGGCACTGACGAAATGAGAAAGTGCAAAAATTTCAGATGTTTTGATCCAAAATCTGTTGATGTTCTCAGTATCAAATATCGGTACCCAGGAATTCTTATGTTTTGATTCATGTTAACAGTTTTATAAAAGTGCAGTGTTTTTTACAATGCAATTATTTATTTATTTATTTATTTAATAAATGAAGAAGGTGTGCTAATGAGCTGCATTAAAAATTGTGAGTCATGATAGGAACATTTTGGTATAGGGTAATAATCACTGGTAGCAAAGATCTGTATATAGTTACACAGATTAGCAGTGTGCTACATAAAAATGCACACAATGGCATATATAAACCATTGAAGAGCTGAATGCACTTTTAAATCTAGTTAAACTGATACATTTGAAACAGTTGTTATTAGGCACTGTAAGTTCATGACAATTAATACAATTTTGTAAAGTTGGCTCCATCATTTTACCTGGTGAGTTGAATCAGCTAGTTTTATGAATATTTCTATTGAAAGCAAGAGCAGGCTTCTTTTTTTTTTGTTGTTGTTATGCTTTTTATTATCAAGTTTAATGATCACTATATCACCTCAATTTTATATAGAAATTGCATTAACATGAAATCAAATTAACAATGAATAATATTAACAAGAAAACAATCAACATAGCAACTATATACATGTGTTTACAAGTCAAAATTAAAACAAATTACATGTTTAACTATTATCATGATTAAATATATATGATTAGATGTCCATTTGTTTAATAATCTTTTCAGTTTCATCTATGAAATTAATGAAGTAGTTAGTCAGGTATTTTTTCCTTTAATTGTTAATATCGCCATAATGCACATTTCGATTGTAATATTGTAGAATTCCTTCATAGTTGGTGTGGTTGTGTTTTTCCAATTTTTTGTTATAACTTTTCTTGATATTGTAAGAAGAGACCAAAGAAGCAAGTAGTCTACTCTTTTCACACAGTTGGCTACTGGTACATTGAACAAAATGATTTGCTTAGACTGAAATTATCAGTAAATAGACCCTGTAAAAAAATGTTAACATCATTCAAAAAAGGTTTAATTATATTACAGTCATAAACCATATGTTGCCAATTCACCACAACATCTAATCTGCATCTCCAACAACATTTTTTTTTTTTTTTTATAATTCATCTGTATTTTATGTGCAGTGATGAATGCCTTGTTAAGAAATCTCCAGGAAAATAATTTCCATCTCAAAGATGTTGAGGTTAGTGAAGAAGAAGTAAGACATTTTTTTTTCTTGCTATTGCTTGGGTGATAATTATTGACAGTTACGAAATATTCCCAATATTTCTCATTAAAAAATTCTGTTTTAGTTTTGACTATTTTGTAAATTCTAGATAGGTATTCTTTTTCTGTGGCATCTTTATGTATTGATAATATCAAATATTCTATAAAATTGGGAATCTCTTTTTTAATTGTTGAATGCATTAATGATATTCTCCTTTCCATAGCAAATCTGCAATTTTGTTCATAAAGCCAAATTTCCGTGTCTAAATTAAATTTCCTTAATATGTAATTTAATGGACTGATTTTTTCTTTATCCATGATTTGAAACCAAAAAGTGAATTTCTTTTTTTTTAAATTTGTCATTGAGAATATATTAATTGTAATAATGTTATTTTGTGTATATGCTACTGGAAAAATTTAAAATATCTGTGCTACATATTTAGGTATCCTATAGACAAGATTTTTGAAGCTGGAGATTGTTGAAGCAATATATGTTGAGTTTGTTAATATTTTTTGATGTGCAATAATATGATCCTTTAGTAACCAGAGAAAACTATTATTGTATATTTCATTGTAACAATTAAAATGTATTTTTTGTTTAATTATTAAATATTCTTGTATAGCTTTCCATTTAGCAGAATAGTTTTATTCATTCATAATATCATTATTTTGATGATAGCTGATACAGAATATAATTCTATATCTGGCAGACTTATTCCTACATAGCACCAACTATGTTGATGAAGTTTAAGTGCAATTATCGGTCTACTGGATTTCAAAGAAATTTAAGTATTAATGAATTAAGCAGGCTTCTTTTAAGGACAACTAGGCTTTTAGCAGCTTTTCAGAAGGAATGTTATAAATGAGATTTGGGAACAAAGTAATTTGTCAGGTAGGTATATAAATGGAGTTATGATGGTAGTGGAAATTAAGTTAGTGTGGTGGGGATGAAAGGGTTACATTTGGAAAGTAGTTGGATTGGGAGGAAATGAGGTAAGTATAAGGAGGGGATTAACTGATTTTCTATGAGTGTAACTGGGTAAGGGATCAGATTTTGGCATCCAAGATGACCAGTAGGTATTGTGGAACCGGTAGGCCTTGGAAGGGTTATTGTCAAAATGTTGAGGGGGTAAGGGATCGCACTGAACTGTACAGTAATCTATCTATCTGTCTATCTATCTATCTATCTATCTATCTATCTATCTATCTATCTATCTAACTATCTATCTATCTATCTATCTATCTATCTATCTATCTATCTATCTGTCTATATTTTTCCCTGTGTATGTGTCAAAATATTTTATTCTAACAACTTTATAAGTTTCTTGTGCTTAGAGATTGACAGGTATGCTAATTGTACTAATTGGGGGCTCAGGATGTCTCTGTACATGGGAATTCTTCTGGTTATGTCATTGTTACTTGTTGGGGGTTCAGTATTGCTCATTATCATCAAGTTGTTGTAGTTGGTTTGACAGGGCTTGTTTCATTGGTGGTGTCAGGTTCTGTGCAATTTTATTGTTCTGTTCTTCTGTGTTTGGGTTCTGAGTTTTCACTTGGTGGGTTGAGTAATCGCTCATGAATGTGCCCCTGCTTCATTGCTGGCTGGGGAGTGCCAGCCATTGCATTTCATTGTGTGGCTTTTAGCAACTCACCTATAGCCCTGCATTGTGGTATGAAGGTGAGGAATCAATTTGCGAACTTACAAACAACCATGGGTGACACTGATTTCTGCACATGCATGCTGTGGCCTGAGCCATTGGCAAACCCTAGGAGCATATCTTTCAACTGTTCATACTTTCGCAGAATGTCCAGATTTTTGTCTGGTAATTTTGTTTTGTTCCTCAAAAAAATTATGTTTTCTTGGCATATCATTAAGGGTGAAGTCACTAAATAATGGCAGACATTTGAGTTTCAGACTTCATATTTTTGAGGTCAGGATTGGACCCTGTGTTTTCCAAGAAATACAATTTGTCCCTACTTTTGATTTTCATTGGTGTTGTGTGGTTTGTGGGAGAAGCAGTATCTGGGGCTGTTCACAGGCTAGGAAACAGCTGCAAGTAACAGTTCATTATTGTGTATGCAAAGTTGTGATGGAGGTACTTAACTGTTACTGTCAATGATAACTTGTTGAATATATATTAGAAGTACACTGTGGATAATTCAGAATGGTATTGCTTGTGTGTTCTATTATGGACTGCATAGCTGCTAATGCACATTGTTTATTGGTCATGTGGTACAGAAATAAGAACATTTAATACTTGATAATCATATCTCTCACCTGTCCAGATTTTTGCAGTATGTTTAGATTTTTGTTTCATGTTTTTGCTCTGTTCCTCAAAAATGTTGTAGTTTTCTGGATTTTTGTGGCAAATCAGTGAGGAATGAATTCATTGGGTGGTGACAGACATTTGGGTTTCGGACTTCATACCCTTCAGAAAGTGTATGGTAATGCAGGACCTTTTATTCTAGCTACCCTTTATGTTTATGACAGCAGTATTTGAAATCTGTCCCTATGTTGGGACCTTTGTCCTCCCATTATTTTTGGCTTTGTCCCAATTTTATTTGGTAAAAGTTGAGAACTATGTTGACAATGGTTATAGAGTTTGCATACTCAAAGAAAGGAAGCCTGATAGTATAGTTTACATGCCTGAAGTAAGAATGCAGGGTAATATAATTTACATAGCTGGAGTAAGAATGCCTGATACATATTTGATAAAAGTCTGCTAAATGTTAGATGTAATCTAAACTGTATATATATATATATATATATATATATATATATATATATATATATATCTACACACACACACACACACACACACACACACACACACACAGAAACAAAAATGTTGGCGTTCAGTGCTCTGTATAACCTAATTCAAGCTCCTTACAGTATTAGGTTTGCACCTAAATTAATTCTTGTTCTAGGGTGAAATTTTATATAAATATGTAGAAAACACAAACAACACATGACATGGAGTACTAAACAAATATTTATTTTAAATATTTCTGATTCTAAATAATGTTAATAAGTAGCTGTTTTCATATTAAAACATTTCAGAAGAGAGACTAATATAAGCAACTGTATGGAGATCAGGGACAAACTGTAATGCTAGAGAGATTTCCCTATGGACCAATGTTATTGCCATAAAACAAGAGTGACTGAGGGTAAAGGCCATAACGTTTTATCATTATCATAATCTCAAGAATAACCACTGCAATATTATGTTACTCTGTCATGCACTTCTACAACAAAATAAATTTTACAATAAAAAAGCAAGCCAGTTAGTAAGGTGACAAAAAGTCTCTTAAAATGAGGTGCTGCTTAACTTGTTTCTTTCTTATGCAGATGGTGGAGGTACAGCATTTGAGGCAGAGGTGGGTGTCCATTGTCTCAGAGGCAGAAGAATTGTTTTGGAAATTGCCAACCAGTGACTCTTCTGTGGCCAAAGAACTCAGTTTCTTCAGTCAGAAGAGGAAAGGGCAGGTGGCCAGGACCTGAGGGAAGCGGTCACCGGAAATGATGCCTTGTTCTGGTAGGCAGGCCAGACTTGGTGCAGTTTGGGGCTGGCCCAGGTGTGGGCAGAGATGGGGAGTCACTAGGGCTGGCCCAGTGACTGAGGTGTGGGTGGAGATGGGGAGTCACTACAGTTGTCTGGGGAAATGGCTAGCATCGTGGTTTGTTAACACAGGGCAGGTACAAGGAGATGCAAGCAGTGAGGGTGGTAGCTTAACATTGTCTATAGGGAATTTAAGGTCTTTAGCAGGAAGGTTGGAGTCACAACAGCAAGACGTGGGTTCCGAGTTTGAGATCAGACCAGGAGATTGGCTAGATAGGCAGGGATTAGGATAAGTGAAAATGGGCGTCTTTCTGACCCCTCAAATACAGGCATCGGCAATAGGAAAGATTTGGAAAAGGGAGTATGTTGATATCTATGAGTTAATTGATGCTGAATGGGTATGTCATCTGATGGAATCAAATAAGGCTAATAGCAAGGACCTACTAGCAGCTTTAGCAGCATTGGGGCAGAAGAGAGTGGGTAGGGTTTGAACTAGAACATGTGAAAACTGGGTTTTGGGATTTATTTACTACATGGTTGGAGTAGGATCCTCCCTGGCATTACCGCTTCTGGCTTATTTTCTCACAATCCATGAGGTGCAACATCTGTGGGAGGAAAGTGCCCAGTTTTGGTATGATCAGAGGTTTCGTAAGCAGAAGGGGTAGACCAGTCCTTGCAGGATGGAGGCACAACTACATGAGGGTGTTGCTCGTGGTTGGCGTGTAGGCTTTTGCATGCCTGTTTGAAGTATGCGGGTATGTATTCAACTGGGCAGGTGGCAGTCAGGAAGGCACATTGGTTAATTTGAGTTCACAGCAGCGTGACTCATGTGGGTTACCTTTATTATTTCCTGGAATTCAGGGTAGTCAGGGCAGGGGGAATTTTCAGGAGCAAGGAAGGGGGGTGTCTGTTCATGGGTCAAAGGGGAGACTGGGGATGCATTTTCCCATTAACATACAGGTATTGTGTCAGCTGTTCATGCAATTTCCTGATTCAGTCAAATTAACAGATTTTTTTTGAGAGATTTTCTATTCAGTCAGAGGTGGGAAAGAAGGGATCAATTTGTGGGAATCTGTGTTCGTTGCAGAGGAAGAAAGACATTTTGGAAAGCTTGGTGGAGAAGGAGTGGTGGAAGGGTAGGTTATTTGGGTCCGTTTGATATTCTTCCCTTTAACGGCTTTAAGGTTTCTCTATTGGGGTGGGTTCCTAAGAAGTCAGCAACGGATTTCATTTGATTCCCCATAAGTCTTTCCTGAGGGGAATTCTGTGTATAATTTTATTTCAGGAGAGGACATGAAGTCACTTATGCATCTTTGGATGATAGTGCAGGTCACAAACTGGATACACACTATCAAAGTGGGTGATTCCACATCCACTAGCAGACCTGTCACAGTGGGGTGACCTATCAAAGTTGGGTGCACAGGGGTCAGTGCTGGGCCCCCTACTCTTTGGTATATACTTCACAGAAGTTCAAGCCAAAACTAAGGGGTTGTGGGTAACTAAGTTTGCAGACAACTGCAAGCTGGGTGCAATTATTGAATCACCAAATTATGTCAGTATACTCCAGAAGGGTCTTACGCAGATCAACGACTGGTGTCTTAGCCATGGTTTCAAACTGAATGCAAAGAAATTCATCATCATTCCCTTCGGAAAAAGAATGTCCCTTCACACTATTAAATCAACGATACATTAAGTACCCACAAAGTGGTAAGGGATCTGACTGCAACCTTAATTTCAACCACCATGAGCCTACTGGTCTACTGTAATAAGGAAGGCTTTCTACATAGCACAGCGGGTTAGTCTTGAAAGCAAAGGAGGTTATAACCCCTCTATACTTGGCACTAATCTGGCCCATAATCGAGTATCATGCCTCATTCTACGTGTTTCCATACAAAGTACCTGCAGCAATTGGAGAGACGTCAGAGGTTTCTAACAAAGAAGATCAAGGGACTCTAGCACCTGCCTTCCACAGACTATTCCTGTCATTATACTCTGTATCATATACACTTGTTAGGGGAGACTTATGTCTGGCTTATAAAGCAGTTTCAGATCCAAACCCAATGAACTTGCTGCATATTGGTAAATCAAATGGAACTAGAGCAACATATTCTAGGGACTTAAATATGTCCTGTGACTTAAATAGGACATGCTGGAGGGATAAATTTGTCTCCCAGTGTCTGCCGCATATTTGGAGTAGGCTACCAATTCATGTGAAATAGAGCACTTCTATTACAGTGTTCAAGAGGAACCTGGATGACTGGATGCAGCACTGTAAATTCTTACAGGGGATAGTGCCCACAACCCTTGTGGACATAAACAGTCATTCATTACTAAATGCAATACTGGGTATTGACTAGCATATCTATGGTATTACATTGGGATGAAATGGGTAGGCTTGAAATGACCTCCGGTTTGATAGCCTAGTAAACTCCTATGATCCTATAATCCTATGATCCTTTGATTTGGGAGTTTATAGACCTATGGTTGGTGAAGGTAGATACTGAATCCATTTTTCATGTATTACCACTTTGAGAGGAAGAGTGGTTGTTGTTGATTTTATTTTGGAAGAGGACGGAAAATCAGTTTTGCGTCTTTGGATGATGCAGTGCAGGTCATTGCAGGGTGGAAGGATGACTGGAGTCTGGATGTTAACTGTCTGGAGTTAGTTCCAATTTGGCTGGCATCAAATGTGCAGAAGGAGAGGTTGCAAGGGAAAAGGGTTAATTTGCATTCAGACACTATGGCAGTAGTATGAGCCGCTGGTGTTGCCAGACGGGGTATGTCAGTTGGTTTGGAATGATTAGATGCTTGGTTAAAGAATCCTGGTCAGCTTTTTAATGTAGGTGTTTGACAGGGCATTGCAAGAATTTGTTAAATTTGTGTTGCAGTTGCCTGAGGAGGAGGAAGTTGCTTGATGGGAAGGATTGCTGTTGAGATTTTGTTCAGGATTGGGCCCAAGGTAGGGCAGCTCAGTCGGTCAAGGTGGCCTTAACTGTGATTAGTATAGCTGCACAGGTGGCTGGGTTATGTGACTTTACTAAGTCTTGGACTGTGTTTGTATTTTGAAGGGTTAGGATAGGGCTGAGAGTGTGAAGACTGACAGACGATGACTATTGACAAGACAGGTTTCAAGATTTTGTGGCGGAGAGTATCTTGGTAAATGGAGATTAATTGGATTATACTTTATGATGTTTGCTTTATGGAGGTATTATGGAGCACTTAGGTGTCAAGAATTGTTTTGGTCACTAGTTTGGTGGGATGTTTCAGTGTTTTTTGCTTCTGAGGGTATTTGGTGGTGTGAATTAAAGTAGATCAGTTGGGAAAGGGCAGGCAGATAGTATCAGTCATCAAATACTTTCTTGTATTATCTTTGATAATTAGATATGGTGACTGTCTTAGTATTAAATTAATTTTCTAGGACAGGAAATCTCATTTTGATCATTCTTATATTCATTGTGTAGCAGATGGGGGCTACAATTAGGCCAGATGGCATGCAATTGATTTGCATTGTTTGGGTGGCAGTTGGCTTCTGACAGTCCTGGTGGTACAGCTGGTAGGTAACAATCTGGGAATAATTCCAAAGCTGCAGTTGGTAGGGAGGATAAGTGAGGCTCCATTTACTTTAAAGAGGTTATACTCAGGTATGTGTGTTGTGTGGATGGAGGTAGTACCATGGTTATTTTGGCTTTCTAGAGGGTTCATCAGTTTGTTAATTTTAGGTTAGTTAGACAACTAGTTGCTTTGGGTATTTATATGATAGGATATTGGAACATTGATGATAAGGATCCAATTTGGTTCACAGAGGATGGAGTGCATCTGAATTACTTTGATTTGGACCTCTGTACTCTATACTTAGGTTTGTTTTGGTGGGTTTGCTGAAGGTTTTGGTGGGAATGAGGGGGTACAACCTGTGTCAGGCTAGTTGACGGAGAAGAGAGGCAGGCTTGTTCCTCTTCTGTTCCCCCTCTGGTGTTGGACATTTAATTCAATGAGTTGGGGAATGAAAGTGAGTGCTGGGAAGCTGTTTGATGTTTGATAAGTAAATGTAAGCGAACAAAGGTGATGATGCTGCTTATTCGGTTAGTGTGGGTGGGGTTACACTGCCCTAGTAAAAGGGGGTTGAATGTTTAATTCAATGAGTTTGGGAATGAAAGTTAGTGATGGGATGCTGCTTGATAAAAAAAAAGTAAGTGAACGGAGGTGAGGTTGCTGCTTATTTGGTTAGGGTGAGCAAGGTTACGCTGCCTTACTAAATGGTTATATGGATGTTCATGCTGTGTAAATTAAAATATTGTTCAATAAAATTATGTTATGGAAGTTTAATAAAGGTCATTAAATGTCATTTGGTGTGGTGTGTTTATTGAAAGGGACCTGGATAAATGATACGGCTATCACCAGAATGTGGGCAATTTTAGTCACTGTTTTAGTCTTAAGAGTGAGAAAAATTATTTGTGCAAGAGTGAGATCAGTAATGAAGTCTATGTAATGTGGGGAGACCATGCAAAAGTGTAGAACTGAGGTGAGTTTGTTAGCATGTAATGGGTAAATGTCATGATAAAGTGATGAGGTTGGGAGCAGATTTACTATTACCATGAATCTCTGATAGGAAGCCTTCTTTTTTTCTAAGGTATGGACGAGTTGTTCACTGGAGAGTGACAGAGTCATTATCATGGGGATATCATACTGAGTGACTTGTAGTATATGTAGGGTCACATCTGAGTTAGTGCCAAAGACATAAGGAGACAGTACCTCAAGATACACATCAGGATGGCTTTGCCATTTGGTTTCAAGCATGATGAGTTTGGGATGCTTGGATGTGAATCTCACTCTACCTTATATATTCTATTGCGATAAGTATAAGTGTGGGAGCTGTCAAGCCATTTACCCATAAATCCAGTCAAGTACTGGCATGCAGCCATATGGTTTATACTGTAAATCCAAATCTCTAGATCAAGTGAGATATCATGCAGTCATTTAATTTATACTGTAAATCCAAATCTCTAAATCTGGTGAGATATTGTCATGTAGCCATATAGTTTATACTGTAAATCCAAATTTCTAAATCTGGTGAGATATTGGCATGCAGCCATATGGTTTACACTGTCTATTCACTGGATTCCACTCCCCATATTAACTGCAGGAAATTTGAGAAGATTACAAAAGTGATTTGATAGAGTCTTATGGTTTAAGTTATACATGAAAAATGTCGCCGTAATGCTGAAGTCAATATGAGCAGAACAATTAAATGGGTCTGTACCTGTTGCTCAGGTTTTCTGACATGGCAAACAAATAAACCGTTCACATTATGTCAAATAATAGAGAAAAATCTATTGCATATCACTGTTTTTGCAGGAAGATTAAGAAATATATATATATATTTCTATACATTATTTGCATCATTGGTACAGAATGAGGAAGAATACTACTAGCTGGTACAAAACTCAAGGATAAATGAATACTTCATAAGGTTTGTATATTGTCTTGGTCCTGCATTTATACCTTTATTATTCATTTTATGGGTATGATAACCATGGAAACTGACTTGATATAATACTTATTTTATAGGTTTATAGGTTCATAGGTGTGTACTAGGCTAATGACCATGGAGCCTTTACAAACCTAGCCCATAGGATTACCCTAGCATCATGCCACCCAACCTTAGTTCCCAGTGCCTTTGTCGAGGAGACCCAATGGAGTGATCCCCAGGGTGAATTTTCTATTTCCCATCCACTCATTAAGATTTCTCTTAAAGAGGGCCAGTGAGGTGCTCCGCTTGACATGTATTGGAAATCTACTCCATAGCATGCGCAGTCTCTGGCTTATGAACCTGTCCCTCCAGCATGTTCTGTTGATTGTGGTAATGAGGCTGAGGTCTCTGGAGTGTGTGGTGCAGAGGGACTGGGATTTCTTTAGATATAGCATTTCTAACAGATCTGAGTCAGACATGGCTTTATAAGTCAAGAAGAGATCACCTATAAGTAGGCGATATGAGACAGACAATAGTTGGAGTTTTTTGAGTCTGTCCATATAGGACACATGTTTAAGGCCTAGAATGCTCTTTGTGATGTACGTTTGTGGCCTCTTCAGTTGTTGCAGTTGTCTAGTGAGGTACATGCCAAATGGGGCTTTGTACTCGATGATTGGCCTAATGAGTGAAGAGTAGAGGGAGACAATGACCTCTTTCTTCCTGGATGCAAAACCCTAAGTAATGAGATGTGCCACATAGCAGGACTTTCTGACCACAGTGGTAATGTGGTGGTCAAAAGAGAGGTTGCTGTCAACCTATGTTCCCAGCTCTATTATAACACCTACTGTGTTCAGTGGGCTACCATCAATGTGGTAATTCAAGGGAACCAGGTTCTTCTCAAGGGGGATGACGACACACTTTTTGGTATTGAGTTTAAGGCCATGGTTCTGACACCAGTCATTGGTCTCAGTGAGGCCTTTCTGTAGGATGTCAACATCACTTTGGGAGTTAATAATAGCTCCCAACTTGCAATCATCTGCAAACTTTGTCAGAGTCCCTTCATGTTGGCCTTCAGAGAAGTAGATACCAAACAGGAGAGGATCCAGGACTGAACCCTGTGGGACTCCACTCGTGACTGGTCAACAGTCTGACTTGGAGTCAGCTACTTTCACACTGTGGGTTCTATCTGTGCACCAGTTTGCAACCCATCTAGATTTGTAGGGGTTGATGCCTAGCTTAGTGAGTTTTTCTATGATTCCTGAGTGGGGAATGGTATCAAAGACCTTGGCTAGGCTGTATGAACCACATTGCCTTCATCCACAGCTCTGGTGACTGACTCAAAGAATTCGACCAAGTTAAGCAGGCATGTTCTACCCTTCACAAAACCAAACTGCGTAGGATCAAGAGTTTGGAGATTCCCCATATCCTTGTTTATTAGGTCCATGATGATGTCATCCATAGCTTTGCATATCAGACTCATCAGGCTAGTGGGGTGATAGTTCCCAGGGTCTGTAGTCGCTCCTCCTTTGTGGAAAGGGATGACTGTAGCAGTGCACCATTCAGTAGGGACAAAGCCTGAGGTGAGCCTGTGATTGAACAGTGCACACATGTGAGGTGCCAGGGATATTGTCAGGTGCCATAGAACCTGGATTCTTGGCCTTGAATAGTGATGTTTTAACCTGTGCAGCAGTAATACTGGGTTCCTGGCAATCTACTGGTATTGTGATTGGTCCTGGGGGGGGGGGGGTAAAGTTGGCACTGAATCTGTCAGTCAGTATATTGGCAATATCTGTTGGATCAGTATAGGAGGTACCATTGTGCAGTAGCTCAGAGCAAATTTGGGTATTGCTGTGGAGATTCTTTACATAACTATAGAAGGGCCTTGTGGCTGTCTTTTCTATCTGCTGCAATTTTGTTTTTATAGCTAGCTTTAGAGGATTTGATAAGGGATCTCAACTTTCTGTTGAGGCTGATGATGGAGTTTTTCCAGTCTTGGGACTTCACCTTATTCTGCATCAGTTTCCTCCTTCTGTTGTAGAGTTTGCTTATGGCAGGGGACTACCAGATTGGCTTCCTTTTTTTGTAGGCGAGCGTCTTGGTTCTATTGGGTATGGCGAGATCCATGCATTTGTGTACGTGTTCGTACACTGCATTGGTGTATGATTTGGCAGTCATACAACTATTCTCCATTTGTATGGGTGCCATGAAGTTAGTTACCTCTGATTTCAGGAGCCCAAAGTTAGCTTTGGAGAAGTTTTTCAGGGTGGTTACCTTTGCGTGTGTGTGTGTGTGGGGGGGGGGGGGATGTGGATTTCCAAGGTGATTAGTTTGTGGTTGGATCTAACCAGGGAGGAGTTGACTGTTGGTGTAGAGCAACTGTCACCCATGTTAGTAACAACCAGGTCAAGGATGTTGCTACCTTTAGTGGGGTAAGAACAAACTGGTCCAGGGCATTGGAATGAATGAATTCCAGGAAATGTTGGGCAAGTGTATTGGTACATGAGTAGTTTTCCCAGTTAACTGAGGGGTAGTTGATGTTGCCCAGTATGAGAGTGTTAGGTTGGACCCTAATATTCTCCAGGGTGCTTATCAATGTGGAGTGTGAGTCTTGGGACATGGTTGGGGATGTATAGCAGGCTGCGACCTAAATCTCTGTCTTACCCAGTATTAGCTGCACCTGAAGTATCTCAGATGCATTATGTTGGGCTACCAGTCTGGAGGTGTGTGCATCCTTTATGAATATGGAAACACCACCGCTTTTGAAGCTTCAGTCCAAGTTCTGGGGCTGAAAGGTGTGGAATGAGTTATAGCCTGGTAGTGCAGGGGTGCTTTCTGCTGCCTTGAACCAGGTCTCTGTTACAGCACAAATGTAGATGTTCTCCATTTTAAGAAGAGCTTCAAGCAAGTGCATTTTGAGATTTAGACTTCTAGCAGCATGACCCTCAGATTGCATTTGTTTGTAGCTGTTATGGTGGTAATTTGGTCATTGAAACACCACCTAAAAAAGTCACTATATGAGTGGCAAGAGCCTTGACTGGTATCTGGAAGCCCAGGGGTGGCAGATAAAGACCATCTCTGGCAAAGCATCAAGGTCTGTCAGTCATGTCATCCCAGGCAGACAGATACTGGATTCCCTTAGAATGACACCAGAAACTTAGCCAATTGTTGACATCAATCATTTTCTGCTTGTACTGTGGTATCATTCTGGGTGATGGTAGAATGCTGCTCAGGGCTAGGGTCATAACCACCTGTGCTACATAATCCGAGAACTCCTCCATGTCTCTTTTCATGTAGTCCAGGGTGGTACATCTCAGGTCATTCACACCCACATGTACAATGATAGAGTCATATTTGTACCTGTTGTTGAGGGACCTGAGTGCATGTGTTATGTGAAGGATCCTGGCAGCTGACAGGCAGTTGACTATTACTTTCTCCTTATTCAACCTACTGAGTGGGACATCAGTGTGCCTCACTATTGAGTCAACTATAACTAGTATGTTGGGCATGCCGTTTTGCCTTAGGGGCTTTGGTTGAGTAGCACACTGTTTAGGACAGTTATGTGTCTCATGATTAGTGTTGTGTTGTAGTGGTCAAATGCATTTCTGCCTTGGAGGTCTCTGCTGTTTGGGTAGATTTTTATTGAGAGCCTCCATGAAGGTGGGTGTGTGGTTTGTGTTTTTATGTGAAGGCAGTGCTGGTATGTGTTCTGGAGAGCTATGTGCTCCATGTGGTGTGGTGCAAGTGTTGACCTTCTCCTCTTGACCAGCTATTCTGATCTTGACTGGAGAGTATGTGGCTTCCAATTTGGATATTTAAGTGCATCTCCCACAAGTCTGAATGTTGGGAGGTAAGAAGAGAGGGTTGTCAGTGTACATGAAGCAGTTGCTACATTGCCTCAGGATGTCCAAGTTCACCAGGTTAATAGGAGAAAGCAGACGGAACTGACCTTTAGACATGCCTGGATGGGGTGGACATTAATAATAAGTACTGGAGCTGTTTCCTTGTAGAACATTTAGTGCAGCTAGCACTTTTGTGCGCTACAATAATTGCTACAAGTAGTTTGATAAAGTGCTAAACTAATAAGCTAGTAAAAGTGTAGGAGAGGAGAGAACTAGCAGATCTAAAGGAAAAATTAAAGACCAGACTTTGGCACCACTCAGAAGCTTACAAACAGTCCTGGATACAGCAACTCTGTATCTGGACTAGACTAGTTACAGGAAAGGTGGGAAACAAGCACAAATGCAGGCTTTTAAACCAGAAAGTTGAAAGAGATGGAAAAACTGTTCTAACGGCCAGTAAGCTAAAATTTCTGGGCCAGAAACCACTCCTCTTGTAGTAGATAGGCTACCTAGTGCTTACCACTCCCGCTGATAAGCTAGAAGGCTTCCCTCCAACACAGAAAGGCTTGAGGGGCTCAGAAACTTACAAACAGTCCTGGATACAGCAAATCTCTATCTGGACTAGACTAGTTACAAGAAAGGTGGGAAACAAGAGCAGATCCAGGCTTTTAAACCACAAAGTTGAAAGAGATGGAAAAACTGCCCACATGGTTAATAAACTACAGTTTCTGGACCAGAAACCACTTCTCTTGTGATAGATAGGCTACCTAGTGCCTACCACTCCCATTAATAAACTAGAAGGCTTCCCTCCAATACAGAAATGCTTAGGGGCTCAGAAGCTTACAAACAGTCCTGGATACAGCAAATCTGTACCTGGACTAGACTAGTTACAGGAAAGGTGGGAAACAAGCTCAAATGCAGTTTTTTAAACCAAAAAGTTGAAAGCGATGGAAAAACTGCCCAAATGGTCAATAAATTACAATTTCTGGGCCAGAAACCACTCCTCTTATGGTAGATTGGCTACCTAGTGCTCACCACTCCCACTGATAAGCCAGAAGGCTTCCCTCCAACAGAGAAAAGCTTGGAGGCTCAGAAGCTTACAAACAGTCCTGGATACAGCAGATCTGTAGCTGGACTAGACTAGTTACAGGAATGGCAGGAAACAAGCTTAGAATTTTTTTTTAGAAAGCAGCTAAAACAGCAGTAAAAACAATTCAAGTGCAGTGCAAGCTAGCACACTTGAGCGTTTAGCAGTATTAAAGTGAATATAGTTTAAATAAATGCAATTTATTCAAAGTATATTCTGAACTAAATTCAATTGTTGTTTTATTTAAAAAAATTTTGCTGTACATTTTAAAGAGTTTCATAATAGTGATCCTAAAGGTCTGTTAGCTACAGTTTTAGAAAGTTTAAGTATGAATATAAGTGAAGAAAAAATAAAATCTATATTATTGTATAAGGAGACAGTTTTTATATTGAAGTATGATACTATGACACCTAGAGGCATGAATTTGGAATGCAACTGGAAAGTTTTTTTATAATTAATTGTATAATTATATTATTGATAATTGTATAATTTAATTGTTTTATTGATGGATGTATAAAAGATGTTTGAATGTCAGTTGATTATATTCCCCTGGAAGGCGAAGGCCGAGGCGCTAGGGACTGAGACTTGTGTGCAATAAACTACTGATACTGGATCCGTTGTCGTTGTTTTTAGGTTCATAGGTTCATAGGTTCATAGGTTTATACTAGGCTATCTGCCCTAAGGCATTTATAAGCCTAGCCCAAATTTTTGTGGCTTACGCCACCCCTTATATGAAAAAATACTGTGCCGATTAGTTTGTTGTGCCTCTGTCCAGCAGTGACACAGAGATGATTCCCGGGGTAAACCTACGATCTCCCATCCACAGGTCTAGATTTCTCTTGAACAGAGTCAGCGAGGTGCTCTGCCTCACATGGACCGGGATTTTATTCCACAGCATAGGGAGTCTCTGAGTGATAAATCTATCCCTCCAGCACGTCCTATTTATATCCGTGCTAAGGTTTAAGTCGCTTGCTCTAGTGGTTTTGGTGGATTTGGATTTTTTGAGGTGGAGCATGTCCATTAATTCCGGATTGGACATGGCCTTGTATGTCAGGCACATGTCACCTCTGAGCAGACGGTATGCGACTGAATAGAGCTGGAGTTTCTTCAATCTGGCAGCATATGACAGATTTTGGAGTCCCTTTATCCTTTTGGTGAGGAACTTTTGGGGTCTCTCCAATTGCTGCAGCTGTCTGGTGAGATACATCCTGAATGGGGCATTGTAATCGATCATTGGTCTGATAAGTGAAGAGTACAGGGGAACAATGACCTCACTAGATCTGGATGTGAATCCCTTCATGATCAGGTGGGCAATGTAGAAGGTCTTTCTAACCACTTTAGCAATGTGAGTGTCAAAAGAAAGGCCACTGTCAACCTGGGTCCCCAGGTCCCTGATAACCTCTTCTGTGCTTAGTGGATTTCCACCTATATGGTAGCTTGGGGTTACCTTGTTTTTCCCAAAGGGTATGACTATACATTTTTTGGCGTTTAACTTCAGGCCATGGCTCTGGCACCAGCTATCTGTTTCCGTGAGTCCCTTCTGAAGGATATCCGTGTCCAATGCACTTTCCACTATGGCGCCCAGTTTGCAGTCGTCTGCAAACTTTGTCAGCCAAAGTCCTCCCATGCTGGCCTGTACTTCTGAGAAGTAGATGCCAAACAATAGGGGGCCAAGGACCGAGCCCTGTGGGACACCACTTGTAACTGGCTTGGAGTCTGACACAGCGCCAGCAACTCTAACCCTGTGGGTTCTGTCCTTAAGCCAGTTTGCAACCCATCTTGTGACATATGGGTTTACATTTAAGCTGGTAAGTTTTTCTACAATACCCGAGTGGGGTATTGTGTCGAAAGCCTTTGCAAGGTCAAGGTAGGCTGTATGGACTGCCTTTCCCTCATCAATGGCCTTGGTGACTGTTTCGAAGAAGTCGACCAAGTTCAAAAGGCATGATCTTCCCTTGACAAAGCCAAACTGGGTTGGGTCCAATGTCTGCAAGTCCCCTATATCTTTGTTTATGAGCTCCATTATTATACTCTCCATAGCTTTGCAGACTAGACTTGTTAAGCTTATGGGGCGGTAATTACCAGGGTCCGTAGAGGCGCCGCCTTTGTGGAGTGGGACCACAGTTGCCGTACGCCACTCCTTGGGCACGTATCCTGTGGTAAGGCTGAGATTAAACAGCTGCCTTATGTGCGGGGTTAATTCCTCATTTAGCTCGTGTAGCACACAGCCGGGGACACCATCCGGTCCCATTGATGCTGTGTTTTTAGCTTTAGAGAGAGCAGCTTTCACCTGCGCATTTGAGATGTCCGGGAGGCTACACTCGGCTGGGATAGTTATCTCTCCTTTAGGGGAGAGGGGTGAAGTTTGCACTGAACCTGTCTGCCAGTATGTTGGCAATGTCTGTGGGTTCAGTGATTTTTTGTATCATTTTGGACTAATTCTGAGCATATCTGGGAGTTTCCACCCAGGTTCCTAACATAGCTGAAAAAGGCCTTATGATTGTCCTTTGAATCCATGGCAATTTTTCTTTGGATTACTTTTGCTTCTTCTGTTAGTGGGTTTTTTTTGTTGTTTTATTTAACTCTGAACATGTAAAAAGTGCCAAAAATATGAAGTTTTTAAGGTTTTTTAACAAAGAAATTTTAAACGCCACACATTGAATTGTATTATTGAAAATACTGCTTTATTTTATTGTTTAAATGAATCAGGATATATACATTAGAAGAAGTCCCTTTTACCAGTATTTCCATGCAAGTGTTTCTTTAAAATTTTAATTAATTAGCATAACGATCATTCACTTACTTAAATGGTTTTCTATAAATATGGCTCTATTTGTTATGATGATTATCTGATGAAGTCTATAAGAAAAGAAGAAAATGCTGTGGTTTATATGTAACGCGTTTATGAATTTTACGCTGGTTTGGCTTGTGTTTTTACACTTTGGAAAATAAACTCGGTTGTGGAATATACTTTCGCCTCTCATTTTGCACCTTAAAGGATTTATTGGTTGGTTATTGGTGCATTTTCCACTTTTCATTGTAAAAAGTGCCAAAAATATACTTATCAGCTGAGAAGCACACTCAGTCGGAACACAAGGAGATTTTTTTGTTTTCAGTAACATGGAAAGGGAGAAAGGAGGAGCAGAAGATAATTCAAGATTAAGAACCTAAGTGGGTTGGCCTTCTCAAATGTTCTCACTGTATTAGGTAGAATGAACACTAGACTGGGAGGAGTGTCCCAGATCAAATTGGAGGGAGAAAACCAGTTTCAGGATGGGTGGGATGGAGAAAACCTGTTTCAGAACAGATCAGAAAACAGAAGACAATGCCAGCAATATATAAATAACTCAGTCAAGCAAAAAATAAGACAGTGCAGAACTCTGAAAAGTTAAAGTGCCAAAAAATATACTTATCAGCATTAAATTTCCAGATTGTTTGAGAATCCCTCTTCAGTCAGAACACAAGGAGATTTAAAGTGACTCAGGAGTACTGAAAGATTAAGTACATTGCTCAGCATCATGCGATATTGAAGCGGATACTGAATCGCTCAGCCATTGGGTAAAGTCCTTTATTAGGTCATAGTGCTAACCCTGGGTGACATAGTTCCGGACATTAGTATAAGACTTTATCCATTGTCTCTATGCAGGTCTACTGATATGATGCAAGCAGCAGGATCATATGCATTTTATTTCCACACAGTAACTCTTCTCACTTTCCTGGTATCTTAATTAGTGAAAAGAACAGTAGTGAATTTTTCTTGAAAGCAGAATTTCAGGGGCTTTAGCTACACATGATAGAGTCAGCAAGGCCCTTTGCTAGACACCTGCAGTAACAGGTCATTAAAGGCAATACATTTGGATTACTTACTTTTCACCATCCTTTCTCTTATTCATGCTTCATATACCCTGTTACACTACAGCTCAGTCTAAGCATTGCTACTACTAAAGTTTTAGCACTAGTGCAATTGAAATTAGGTCTGAGGTGATTCCTTTGCAGATCTTGAACCACATACCATGAATTCTGTCAATCATTTCTTTAACCACCATGAAAAACAAAATCTAAAGAGAAAACCTGTAATTCTCTCTCTTTTTTTTTTTGCCTTGCATTTCAGGTCTATTTAACAATGCAAACTGCATAAAGCTAAGTACCGCCCTATCTGCTACTATTGCTGCCCTTTACAGTTAAGCATAAGGAGCAACTTTAACCATATGCAACTTTTTTTACTCTGTAAAGGCTTGCAGCCAAGGCGCTAGGAGAGGAGAGACAACTAAAAGGTTTTTATTAAATTCTTATTTTGGAAAGTAGAGCTGTTTTCACTGGTCTTTTGTGTGGTTTCAGAATCATATGCAACTTCTGTTTCTTGATCTGTCTTTTAAGCTGATTCATTGATATGTCTGTACATTAAGCAAGGTGATGGTCACAGAATGTAGGTCAGCAAAGACAACTTTTTCTGTTTGTTCTAGCAGTATCACCTTTATCCTCAGTAGTTGTCACCAGCTGTAATTGTTGCTAGATCTTCAATGTATCATATTAGAATGTGCTCATGTTCCCTATTCCTCACTCTCATTATTTCTGGAAGATGGCATTGATCCTGGAGTCTGTGCTGTTCACAGAGTCGCAGCTGCCATGCAAATGTCATTATTCAGCGCTTCATGAACTTCAGCTCCTAAACCTTTGCTCCTTCATCCCCATATTGTTGAAGCTTCATTCTTGAACAGAAGTCCTTCAGTTTGCACATTTTTACACAGGCCCTTAACCAGACACTAGGCAGCCATGTTTAGTGGCTGACATCATTAACAGAGGAATAAAAGTAAAATAATAAGTTATGTAATTACTGTAGATTCAGTTTAAGCACTAAGGGAATGAGCTTCAGATTTCATTTGTCTATGGCATCATCTTAAAAATGAAATACTGAAGTACATTATAGCATCTGCTTATTCTGAGATGCTATAATGTACTGAAGTACATTATAGCATCTCAGAATAAGCAGATGATGTTTGTGAAACCTGTTTATGATTTAGCACAGCTTTTTGGTGTCATTAACTATGACAAAAAAAAAAAACAGCCTCTGGTAGCTTAGCTTATTCTGTAGTCCTGGATTTTATTTCTTAAATTTCCACTGACACTGGTGAACTGTGTGACTTTCAGAAAGGCACTTAACCAGTGTTTGTGGGGCACAACTGAAAAAAGGCAGCAATGCCTACTAAACTTACCCACTTAATAAAATAATTTATGTTTATGGAATTAAAAGTAGGCCATAGATGCTTCAAATAGTTGGTGGGAGCAGTTGAATCTGTAATATACATGCTCATTCCTCTAGGTGCCTACTACACACAAAAAATCAGTTGACTTTCAAGGTTTTAACTGCAACTCCATGATCATGTGACCTTCCAAGTAAGGCCCCAAGCCTGCAGTTTTACTTATGTGAAATCTTTACATCACTTTGGATTGTGAACATTTTGAAGACTAAGTGCGAAGTCAGCACATTCTAAAAACACCCTAACAATTAAAAAAGACTAGTTAAACAGATCTTGCAAATAGTCCATCTTTTAGTAGCGTAACACATAATAGTTTTATTTGACCCATGGTGGACATTTTGTTAGGACAAGAATAAGACAACAGCATGTCTCTTCTTAGAATGTCAGCATTTATTTTCTGTAGTATCTGGTTCAATTTGTTCTAAGTACATACATTTCAGTTATTCAGTTTTTTTTTACAGAAGATAACAGTGCATGTTATTCATAATGCTTTCCTGTCATGGATTATACCTCACTATATTGATTTATAACACATTGCGTCAGTGTGTCTTGCCATTCAGACATCTAAACCAGTGACTGGTATTACGAAACACAAAATAAGCTTGCATTGTTGAATTTCCATAAGACTGCACGTAGAGCAGATAGAATTGCAAATTCAGCCCTGAGGGCTTTAATACCATTACAGAAAGAAAATAAATGACATGGCAATTCTGATTTAAATATTCTACCTCTAGTTTTTTGTGAAAGGGCACATATGCTAAAGCATACTTTTTTTGTTCTTTTGTATCAAGAATTGTAAATTAATTATCATGCACACTTGAATAATGGCAGTGTTTTCTGAAATAAGGTTCTGATATCTGAGGTATTCAGGAAGCTGAACAAAACAAGGGGTCTTTATTTAATTCTGTCATATTGCATGTTACTGGGGTATTGCGAATTCTCAAAGAAACGCAAGCCTCTAGTATGTAAAACAACTAGTTCATGGGAATTACTGTATTTTCATAGACCTGGCTGTATTTTTTAGCTGGATGTTAGGATATTTTCTGTTACTATTTTATTACTCCTGACGATGTGTTTGTAAGTATTTGACAACAGTATGTAGCTGTTTCAGAAAGTATTCCCTAGTATGTGACCTGATGAACAGAGCTACATGGGAGAGGCCCTCACTATATAAAATAAACAGGAGCGTAGGACTGGTAATGAACCAGTACTATTATGCCGGAATTCATGGTGTAGACTTTTTTAGTACTGTGCATGCAAAGCATTGATACACCAGTCTTTAGCATTTACACTGCTGTATAATAAAAGAAAACCTGAAACAGTGTTTATTTGTTTTATCTTTTTTTTTTTCAGTACTAGTGTTTTTGCATTTCTCCATGTGGCTTAAATTTTTTTCGAGTCTCTTTTACACCAAAATGGGCAGATGGAGCTACCTTGCAAATATCATTTTTGTTTTATACTCAAGATTGTTTTTCCTTAAATACACTTTGTAGGCTCTGATTTAATTTTAAGGGAACAAACTTGTTTTATTGTTCTATCACCATGAGTACTAATTTCCCATTTTTCCAGGAAGACACTTAAACAAGTTTAAAAATTTGTATAGATCAATGAATATGTGTGTGACACCTGTGCAATGGCCGAGCAATCAAGGAGCCTCAATCCTCACCACTAACACCAGTGAGGGTGTCCACAGTCAATCTAGGGCTGCTTTCTCCCTTTCTCTCCAGAACCGCAAAAAGACTCCCCACTGGCTCAGCTATAGGGTCCAGTTCTCAGCCTAGTGGGCAAGCTAAAACCTCCAGTACCATCTCTGTCCAACCAGTGCTTTGTGTCCCTACCCAAGTAGCTGACACACACTTTCAGATAAGAGTTATATGCAACCACACAGACACTCCTGGGGAAGGCTGACACAGGTTTTCCAGCTGTGCCCCCTTTCTGCCCAGTCTAAAAGGTAGTACCAGCTGCCACCACCCACTAATATCAGCTACTAAAAAGGCCCTTAACAAAGGGTGTCCAATTATTATTGTGCACTATTATTATCCAACTGGTAAGAGTGACTTAACAGCAAAGCTTATTGGAGTGACTTGGACAGTATTACTATATACATGCAATGTGCTGTAGAGCTTAAATTAACTCTACACAAAAGAGCCACGGTTGAAAGGTTTAAAAGCATTTAATAATAAATAATAAAAACACAAGACAATACTTCTTACTACACAGTGCTAGTCAAGAGTTCAGAGAACACAGAAAAATGCTTAAAATAATACAGTAGAAGAGTTCTGACATCAATACAGAAAAAAGACTAATCGTATCTTCCTATTTCCTAGCTATTTCAAAGAGAAAACACAGTTCTAAAATAAACTTACATATAGATCATAGACATTCTGCTGGTGATGTTGGATGTTCTCAAGACAAAAATAAAATGCTCTGAGTCTCTCTTTCTTTAAATTGATAACACAGTACCACTGACTCCTTTCAGATTACATCATTGTTTTCTGTTTCCCAGGCTAATAGAGGCTCAGAGTGTAACAGCCCTTTTGATGTTGTAGCTGGTCAGGAAGCCAGAGCAATAAAATACATTATACATGCAAATTCTAGCAATTAACTCTAGTCTCAAAACAAAAGTAAGAATTCCTTCATCCAGACATCTCAGCTCTAGGTTTTGTGATCAAACAATTACACAATGCTTGACTTATCAGCTTTCCTACAGCAGAGAGCACTGTTATTACATTTTTGAAGTTCCACATTTAGCACCATTTTTTTCCATTTAAGAGAACAAGCCTGTGGCTTATATTAATATTTACAAATGACAGAATTATCTACAAAATTCTATCTGGCTAGGCTGGCAGCCTTCACATATCTTCACATATCTTCCCCCTCCGGAGAACTCAAGCAAGTTTTTCAAGTGACCCTTGAGAAATGGTGCTTGAGAGGGTTAGGTCTATCTGAGTATACCTTACCCCATTCCTTGTCTTGAGAGCCCATATGCATTGGCATTGCTAATCCCACTGCTGTACTGCACTAACATATCATATGCTTGCAACCCTAGGCTCCGTCTTAGCAACTTGGCATTTTGCTGGCTGGCTCTGTGTAACCATGTTAGGAGATTGTGGTCTGTAACTACAGTGAATTTTCTTCCATACAGATAAGGTTAAAGTTTCTGCAGTGCCCACACTATGGCTTGACATTCCTTGGAGCCTATGACTGAGATAAACCACTGGGTGCTCTTCTCCCTCTGAAGAAATCTGGCTAAGTACAGCCCCCACCCCATGGTTCAAAGCATTCACCTGCACAAAAATTATTTGCTGTAATCTGGACTGGCTAACACAGGGGTCCTCCCATAGCTTCTTTAAGCTTCTGGAATGCCTGCTCACATTCTGGGGTCCACACTACCTTATCTGACCTGTTCTTCCTTGTCAGGTCTGTGAGAGGAGCAGGTATGGTACTATAACTGGGAACGAACTTTCTGTAGTACCCTGCTGTCCATAAGAATGCCCTCACCTGTGTTTTGGTAACAAGTGCAGGCCATGCCTGAATGGCTTCCCCTTTAGAAGGTTCTGGCCTGATCTTACCACTCCCCACTCTATGTCCCAGGTAGGAGTCCTCTGCCATACCCACCTGACATTTGCTGGGCTTAATAGTCAATCCTGCCCTCTGTAGTCTGCCCAGCACCTCCCTAACATGTTGAAGGTGCTCTTGCCAGGAATGGCTGTAGATGACAATATCATCTAGGTAAACAAGGGCAAACCCTCCTGCTAGGATATGATCTACCAGGCTCTGTAAAGTTGCTGGGGCATTTTTCTTTGTGAACTCATACAAGCAAAAAGGAGTCAAAAGGCTGACTTCTCTCTAGCATTGGGAGTCAAGGGCACCTGCCAGTAACCCTTGGTAAGATCAATGGTTGTAAGATACTTATCACCATCCAGCTGCTCTAGGGCCTCATCTGTCCTAGGCATGGGATAAGCATCTGACTCTGTGTGACTATTTAATTTCCTGTTGTCCACACAGAACTTGGTGCTGCCATCTTTCTTTGGCACCAGCACCACTGAGGAGGTTCAAGGACTGTTGGACTCTTAAATTACCCCTAGTTCCAACATCTCCTGTATCTCCTCCCGCAGAGTCTGTTTGACTCCCTCATGCACCCTATAAGGGGCCTGCCTAATAGGCCTTTGTGGTCCTGTATTCACCTGGTGCTGCACCAGATGGTGCACCCTGGTTTCCTAGTACAAATGTCCCCAAACTCCTGTAACACATCTCAGATTTTTTAAACCTGGGTAGGAGATAGCTGGTGGGACATTGGTACCCCTTCCACTGAGGTGTCAGTCCGAGCCTCACTGAGGTGATCAGTCACCAGATCTCCCTCAGACTCCTCCTGCAATCCACTGCAAACACTCAGCACAAGGGCCTCCCTGTTATGGTAAGGGTTAATCATGTTAACATGGTAAAATTTGTGCTCCTGCCCCCTGCCTAGCAGTTCTACCATGTAGTTAACATCACTTACCTTCCTTACCACCTTGTAGGGTCCCTCCCAAGCTGCTTGTAGATTGCTGTGTCTGACAGGAATGAGAACCATTACCTGCTGCCTTACAGCATACCCTCTAGCTCGAGCATTCCTGGCATACCATACCTTTTTCTGTTGTTGGGCTTCTGCCAGGTTGTCCTGGGCTAAGCCCATGAGTTCCCTGAGCCTTGTCCTGAAGTGTAGGACATATGCCACAACAGACTCCTTGGGAGATTCACACTCACCTTCCCACTCATCATGAATTAAATCTAGAGGTCCCCTCACCCTATGCCCATGCAACAACTCAAAGGGTGAAAATCTGTGGATTCCTTGGGAACCTCTCTGTAGGCAAACAACAGACAGGGCAAATATTTGTCCCACTCCCTCTTAAACTAGTCTGCAAATGCCCATAGCATGGACTTGATGGGAGAGTTTAACTTCTCAACAATACCATTACTCTGGGGATGGTAGGGGGTGACCTTCAGGTGCTTCACCTCAGAGTACTTCCACAGACAAGCCAGCAGGTCTGACATGAAATTGGCACCTTTGTCAGTCAGTATTTCTTTTGGGAAACCTACCCTGTTGAAAATCTCTAACTAAGCATTTGCCACCTTTTGGGCCTCAATGGAGGACTAAGCCACTGCCTCAAGGTATCTTGCAGCATTATCGATTACCACTAGGATATACTTTTTCCTGGTGGAACTTGGGGTACTCAGAGGTGCCACAATATCTATATCTACCCCCTGAAATGGCTCCTCAATCACAGGCAAAGGCATCAAAGGAGCTCTCACCTTGTCTCCTGCCTTGCCTACCTTTTGGCACTGCTCACAGGTCCTGCAGTACCCTGTTACATCTCTGGGATTTCCAGGCCAATAGAAGTTCTGCATAATATGTCTCTTTGTACGTTTTTATGCCCATATGATCTGCAGAGGGAATATCATTGGCTATAGCTAGAAGTACCAGATGGTAGGCTCTAGGCACTACCAACTGCTGTACCCTCTCACCTTCTAGCCCTCCCTCAGGGGTCCACTCTCTATATACAGTAACCCTTTGTCCCAGTATACAGAGCCCCCCCTTCCCTTGAGAATCAGATGTTTCCTTAGCTACCTGCCTCAGGCCTTGCAATGTAGGGTCTGAAAGCTGAATCTGTCTCAACTCTCTCTTTGTAACCCTCCCCAGCTCCCCTTCCACAGGAAGTCTGGTATCCTCTGACAGCGATGCTTCACTGTCAGCCTGGGCACTACTACTCACCTCTACCCTTGCAGTCCCTCTGTCTAAAGGAACATCAGTACCCACAAGCAGCTGTGATTTACCTTCAGTCTCACTGCGACAGCGTAGCTTCCTCCCTGAAGTAACCACCTCACCAGTCCTGGCTGCAGTATGTAGTCTGTCTGGGCCTCCCCCAGACTACCAGACCCACATGTTTGTCTTGAAGCCTAACTGCGTGTAACTGCATTAACACCTAGTACTGCCCCATCAAAATCCTTCCCTATCAGGATATCTGCAGGATGGTAGTTCAGTACCCCTGTTGTCTCAAGACAACCTATTACTGGCATTTTGTCTTCCCCACCTACTGGCTTCCTCACCTTTTGTTCCCCACCTTGCCACCATGGACATCTGTAGGCCACATGGCACCACTGGTTGCATTCAAAATATTAAACCCTAGGTCGTGGATGTGTATCTGAACTAGTGGCTTCCCCTGCTACTGGCATATTCTGTTGCAACAGTCTGGGCTTCCCATCATGGGTTCCTTTAGCCTCATAAGCAGTACTAGGGGTCTCTCTCCTGTGCACGGATGCCCTGCTTGCTAGGTATAGGTCTCCCTTTTTCCCCAACTCATCTGGAGTAGCACATTGTCTATCAGCTAACCAGATCCTCATGTCCTCAGGCAAAGTGCTAAGGGCTTGTTCCCTCACCAAAAAGTCTGCCAGCCCTTCAAAAGTGGTGACCTGACATTCACCTACCTACCTATGAAAATGAGCGCTCAGTTCAGCAACATATTCACACACACTTTCATCTGCCTTGCGTCTATGCTCAAGAAACTTTTTTCTATAACTTTCAGGTGTTAGCTTAAAGAATTCTAACAAACAATTCTTAACTGCAGTATAATAACATTTTGGACAGCACAGTTACAGATTTACCATGGAGTAATGGGGTCAGGAACCGTACCCAGAGCCTTTGGTCAACATCATACTGTTTACATACCCTCTCAAACATATGAATGATACTATCAAAATTATCCCCCTCTGTAAACTGCAGAAGAAATTTACTGACCTTTTGTATTTCTGGGGTCCAGTTACTCCCTTCCCCATTACCTCCATGACTCTGGTGAAGAGTCAGCATCTCCTTTTCTTGCTGCCTCTGCCATACCTTTACCACAGCTTTCATTTCCAAATGCTAGGCCCCCAAGTCTGGTCTCTTTAGCTCCAGATGGATTTTTAAGTCCTCTGCACAAAGGTTGAGCTGTCCATTCCCTGAGTGTTGTACATCTCTACAACCAGTCTGACCATCCTCCTGGTTGCTTCATTCTGATGCAGCTGTGACCAAAACTGCAATCATGTCTGCCTTCGTCAGGTTTCCCTGCACCAGTCTTTTAGCCTTGCACATCTCAGCCACCTGGCTCCTTGTCGTCTTTCCGTACTCCTCTGCTGACATGCTTGTCTACTCTCCCTGACTAACTAAGCAAACAAAAGAAATAAAACAATTGTGATCTGAACTCTGAGTATTCACTGGGATTTAGTGTACAAAAACACCTTTGAAGATCACTCTACACAAGCTACAGGAATTCACACTACCCACACCACTACAAGCCAATTAATATTTGCCAGCCAATTAATATGTGGTCCGAATATCCCACCACTGCCAAACAATTAATATGTGACACCAGTGCACTGGCTCAGCAATTAAGGAGCCTCAATCCTCACCACTAACATCAATGAGGGGAATCCACATATTGGAGAATAACAAATACACACACAGTAAAGTACAATTTCCCTTATGAGCACACAGAGATCGCAGTCAGTCTCAGGCTGGTTTCTCCCTTTCTCTCCAGATCCCCAATAACACTCCTCACTGGCACAGCTATAGGGT
>NC_056728.1:1561637527-1561647527 GCF_019279795.1 Protopterus annectens | reverse complement strand
TACCTTAACCCTAACCCTAACCCTAAGGTCCTCTCACACACTCACCTCACCCGCGCCCTAACCCTAACTCACTTAACCCGCCCCTAACCCTACAGTTTGTCACTATCGTACACTCACCCGCACCCTAACCCTAACTCACTTAACCCGCCCCTAACCCTAAGGTCTGTCATTACCACATATTCACTTTACCCACACCCTAACCCTAAAGTCCCTAACTACCGCACACTCACCTTACCCCAGTCCATTTGCTCACTTACCTTAACCCAGTCCGTAACCATCGCACCACACTTACCTGAACCCAGTCTGTAACCTCCATTCATTCACTTCCCTAAACCCGGTCCATAACCAATGCACCACAGTGCTGTAAATAGCGAAGCCACAGAATGGACCACTGAAATCTTACCCTAGGTAAAATTTCGATGTTCCAAGGCTTCGCTATTGTCAGCTTTCACTCTAAAGGGTTCGATATTATGACTTTTGAAGTTTTAAAACTTCGATATTATAATATAGACCCTGTTATATCTATTATTTACTAGGTCATATCAGTATGGAGAGATTCCTCAAAACTGGAGACATGCACTTATTAAACTTGTCTTTAAGGAAAAGGGGATTAGAACAAACCCAGAGTCATGCAGACCCTTAAATCTACTTTCATGTAGTGGAAAAATAATGGAAAAGGTAATATTGAATACGTTATTTTCAGAATTTGAAAGGTTGGGACTTGAAACCATATGGCAGCATGCATATGTAAAAAATAGAGCAGTTACCATCTGTAATATGATGTTCTATAACAATATAATAGTTATAAATGCAAATTTGTGATGTGATGTAATTTATATAGATTTAACTTCAGCATTTGATAGTAGCATACACAAAACACTGATCAATACATTAGTATAACAAGGTAATGATGTACTCGTGATAAGATGGATAGCTGCATGGCTTACAAATAGGACATGGCAAGTATCATACAGCAACTGGACAGGTGAAATCCTTGGTTACAGTCATGGTGTCCCACAAGGCTCTGTCCTAGCCCAGATTGTATCTTTTAGATCTATCTTTTTCATCTGAGATGTTCTACAGTCTGTATACAGACGACTTTAAACTGGGTAAACTGATTACATGTGTTACAGATAGGGCATGTCTGCAAAAGAACTTCAGTAAATTGACCATTTAGGCACAGGAGAATAATATGATGGTAAGTACATCAAAAACTAAGCTTATGAGATTTGGGAGTCACAACCTGAAAAGTGAATATTTAACACCGTACACAGTGATTGAGACTGTAGATTCATTTAAGGACCTATGTATATGGGTAGATCTGGCTATGAATTTTTCTGATCATATCAACCAATTGGTTAATGATAGTTATAGAACTATAGGTTGTATAAAAAGGATTTATAAAGTTTAAGAAATCAGAAATGATCAAGTCATTGTTTGTTAGTTACATTAGACCCAAACTTAAGTTTGGAATAAGAATATGGAAACCCTATAAGAAAACAAGCATGAGTAAACTAGAAAGCGTACAGTGGAAGTATTCCAAGGTGTATTCATGGATGTGAAAATTTAAGTTGTTATGAAAGGCTAAAATGTCTGAAGTTATACAGTGTCTCGCATAGATATTTAAGAGGAGACCTTATTCAGGTATATAAGGCATTTACAGACAAGTACCTCTGGGAATGTTTGGGGTTATCAAAAAGTAGTAGAGAATCATCAGACAACTTATGTAGAATATTCTATAGGACTAAGAAGTGTAATATTTGGTTCTCTGAGAGAGCAGCTGATGTATGGGATAGACTGCAAAATTACATTAAAGCATGCACTAGTTTCGATATTTTTTAGAACAGCCGTAACATTTATTTTGGGAACAACCTTTTTGGTATATTGGTGGAGAAGAAGGGCATTAATTCTCATGCTTGAAATATTTGTAGGTGATTATGTATACCGATAAATAAGCTGTGGCACAAATGGTGAGTAATAGCTGCACTTGTCTTAAATTGTGTTGTTCCCTCCATTTATTGACTTGGTACAATTGCCAGTGTTTCTCAGATATAATAAATAATTTGAAAAATGCCAGAAGGAAATAATATAGGATTTCATAGTTAGCCCAAATGTCTACAAAATTAGATACAGTCAAGAAGCAGAGACAGTGATGTTATTTTTTTCTTTGTATGTGACAGGCTTGCAGTTCAAATAAGGAGAATGAAAAGTACCTTTTTATTTGAAGAACAGATTTATTTAGGAGCATGTTTTTTTATTCAGCTGTGGTCGTCATTCTTTGGTAACTCTTGATTTGAAAAGAAAAAAATCGTATTTTCTCCCCTTTAGTTAGTAGCCTGTGTCAGTTATCATTTTCCAAAGCCTATGCCTTTTAACAGGATATTTACAGAGAATTAGTTAATTTTATAGCTAAACAAACTGTTTAAGTAGTATTAATTCTCAAGCTTTATTTTTTCACAAAAGTTTTAAGAACTTTCCCAGTTTCTTTGTACTTTTACTTTTATGATGCAGAGGATTGGTCATTTGTTGTTTCTTTATTCCAGTCATTTTTTCTGCATTTCATATAACTGGCAAACTAACTTCAATTTCAAAATGTGTCTATCATTCTCAATTTTAGCATCATGTTCCACTGGCTACAGTTTTCACTTCATTAGCATCATAGATTGCTTTCCTGTTTGCCTAGTGTATCCTTTTACAGGTTTGTCCCTCTTGCACATTTCATATGAATTTTTTATTGTATATTTTCATCATAATATAATATCACACTATAAACTCTATAATGATGCTAGAGAACTATAGCTGTTGTACTGGCTACCGTCATCAAAGTCTGCCTCGAAGATGTTTTTCTGTCTTTGTGGTGGTGCAGTAGCATTGTCGCCTCACAGTAAGATATTGTCCTGTTCGATTCTCAGCTAGAGCATCTTCTGTGTGGAGACATGCGTGAATGGGCGTACCTTCATTGAAGGTTGTGCGTCAGGGCTGGCAACTTGGCATGTAAAAACCTACTGCCAATCATTAGTGGACTGGAGTTCCGCTGTGGCGACCCCTAACCAGGAAAAGCCGAAAGATACAACATACCACATTTCTCCTTTATAGAATGAATTTATAAAGTCATGATGATGCACCAGTTACTTTTTTGCCTGATACTGACTGGCTTGCTTATCTGACTGCTGACTGTTGAACATTCTGTACAGTGTTTGAATGACTCCCTATAC
Organism: Protopterus annectens; assembly: GCF_019279795.1. Lineage (NCBI taxonomy): Eukaryota > Metazoa > Chordata > Ceratodontiformes > Protopteridae > Protopterus > Protopterus annectens. The sequence goes on along the minus strand of NC_056728.1, from coordinate 1,561,644,312 downwards.
CCATATAGATTTACTGGGGTCATTATTTTCTTTCCTATTGTCACTGGCTGTATTTTTACATCAGTAATGTCACTTCTACTTCCTTCACACTTTAGGCCTCATCTTCCTTTTCTCTTTTAAATATTTTACCAGATCCAAATACCTTAAAACATCAACTCCTTGTACATCCTGCTACCATTAACAGCCTCAACCACCCAAAAAAATCCTACTTTAAACAGCTTACTAAGCCAGTAATTTCTAAACTAGGAAATTGCACACTCAACCTTAAAGATTAAACTACAAAACTGGTGCTTTAAATGACCAAAAGTCCTATTCATGCTAGCACAATCCTCTTTTTATAGCAATAAATGAACAGACTGAATTCAATATAGTTTAACTAGAATAGGTTATATTTTCTTTAACAAAACTCTCACTCAGAGTCATTTACACTACAAACAAATCCCACCATTTTAACTCAATCACACCTACAATGCTGATCATACTGTGGTCTGCTTTACATCTGCAGTGGTAGGTAGCTATGTGAGCTGTTAGGTATTAATCAAGTCTACATAATTTCCAAGGCAAATCACACACAGCACTCTTGGTACCATGGAGCTTAACCAGAGTACTAAATTTGCAGCTTTCTTTGTCACAGTTAATCAGCTAGTATGAGAAAGTGACACACTATAAAACAAAAAGCTATTTTACTTGTTCAGTTTAAAATTATTTTCTTACATTTAGATTTACTGTGGCTCACAGCTATAGCCAATTGCTGTTCAAGTTGCCAGAATGCAAGACTTTGATCCCTCATTGAGTCATACCTCTCAGTTGTTCAGATTGTTGCTGAATGTTGTCCAGATTTTTGCCTCATATTTTTAGTCTGTTCCTCAGAAAATATGTGGTTTTCTGGCAAATCAATGAGGACTGAGTTCACTAAATAATGTCAGACATTTGGGTTTCAATTGTCATATCCTTCGGGAAATGTATGGTAACACAAAACCTTTTATTCTAGCAACTTTATAAGTTTATAAGAGCAATATGTAAATTTTGTCCGTATTTTTAAGCCACTCTCCCCTCATTATTTGGCTTTGTCCAGATTTCTTGTGCTAAGAGTTTGAAAGGTTTGCAATGAGTGAATGCATACCTTCTCACAAGACATAATTACTTTCACTGAATCATGTATAACAACTGACAGTCTAGACCTCCAGCATCACTTTTCCAAAGATATAAATACTTTTTTAACAGAACTAAAAAATGGAGGCAGGATGAAAAAAATGAATAAAACTTGGTATTTGTCCATTTCTTCTAATAACCATAATTAACAAACAAAAAAGATAAGGCATGATGAAAAAAATGGATAAAAACTTGGTATTTGTCCAGTTCTTCAAATAACCATAATTAACAAACAAAAAAGATAATCTGTTTAGCAGTAATTTACTTCCCACATGATTTCTCCAAAAATGTCTAAACATTATTACTGAAACACCCCAAATAGCCAAATCTTATTAACATCTAATAATCTTAGGATGCTTTACTGCAAATCTCTTAGGTCTTGTTAAAAACAGCAGCACTAAATTACACAAACCATGGGCTGATTTGTATAACAGAGGAGCCAATGACACAAAATTTCAAGTCAGGTAACCACAACTTTCTTGACTTCATAGCAACAGACATATGACCCAATATAGCTATTTTATTCATACTCCAATCATCAACATCACTGACCACTCCCCAATACTTTCTTTTAATAAAATTGACTTATTCAAAACCCTACATCTAAATATATTATTCAGGCCTAAACGTCCTGCACACCTCACAAATCTGAAACAGTACATCAATGCATTTGATTGGTTACAAGTTCTTCATAACCAAAATCCAAAAGAAACATCTAGTTTGGTGATAAATATGCTTAATACCTTTCAAAACAAATCTTCCTGGATATAACTAGAGGAGTAAAACTAAAGCAGGTAGTTTATATGACAAAATAATTAATGTCAGTATTAACATTAAGACATGAATTCTGGCTACAGTAGTAAGCTGTTCTCTTCTTATGTGAAAAGAGTTTTATTTTGAACAGTAAAGTTAAAAATGTCCACTTATAGACATAAAGCTACCTATACCTAAAATTAAGTGTCATTACTTCTCACTCACCAAAAGCATTTCAGGAAACAAGTTAATCTTGTGACAGGCCATACATTCCCAAAACACAGCCCTCCAAGAAAAAAAAAGATCTGTCTTCTGTATGATAATGTACAACTTACTGCCAATGATATCCTCAATGGTTGCCAGTCTGCTGCAAATACTACAACCCATAAAGAGTGAAACAAACTAAATTCCTATACCACCACCTTAAACTGCCTGTCTCAATCTAAAACATAGTAAAATAAAATAAATAATATCCTACTAGAGAAACATTTTGTTGTTGTCCTTGCAAAATCTAATTATCTCTTGTAAAAAAAAAACATACTTATCAAACTGCAGCATGTAACTAACCATATCATATCATGCAGCACTATGCTATCCATTTGGAAGAGCAGGTTAGTGCAATTTCTTCATAAAAAAATCATATTTCAAGTTTGCAGTGGAATTTCAACTAACAGCTATGCTCCCTGTGGTAGACAAAATCATATAAATTGCATATACCTAGTGTACACAGGCTTTTGGACTGGAGACAGTATACCTCCTACTGTGATTATATCTTATAGATGAAATACTCCTTAATGTGCATAACGTTAACTTCACAAGTGCAGTTTTAAAATGCTAACCAAAGCCTTCTGTCTACTATGCAATGCTTTGTTGCAAGTTGCTACACTGTCCACTAGATTAAGCTCAAATGCATGTCAGTGACTTAAGAAATCTCTCTCTCTCTCCCTCTCGCTCTCTCTCTCTCTTTCTCTGTCTCTAATAAGGTCTTCAGAGTTAAAATCCCCCCCCCACCCCCAACAGCCTGCAAAGTCCACATCTTGTTTTTTGGTTTTTGCACTTCTCATGTTTTCCATATTTATTATCAAACTGCCCACACATCCTCATACTCTCTTTCCATAACTGTATATGTAGATAATGTTGTTGTGTACAAGCCCAGTGCCCATCACTCTAACTTTAGAAAACACTTAAAATAGATATATTGTCAGATGTTAACTGATAAACTGATATGAAATGTCTTCTGTGTCCTAGCTCATTAGTACCAACCAACAGTCACTAAGTCTGACATTAGGAAAAGATGAAAAAGTCTTGATTTCTCCCAACACATTGAGCTAACTAAAATAAAGCTTATAAATTCATGTATTTCTTACAGAAGATTTTTTGTTATATTCTATTTTATCCCCAGAAGCTAGAATGCTTACACAAATATATACTTATTTTGCAGCTTGCCTACATCTTTGAGGTAATATCCATAGCAGTCAGAAAGAACCTCATCATTTTCTTCTAATTTCAACAGACAAAACCTATACATGCATAGCCTTAACTTCTGTATTCGGTACAGATCAAAAGCCAAAACTTTCCCCTGTCAAACAGAGAGCTGTCCTTCTGTGGACTGTTTGATAGACAAAAGCATTTTAGGCTACAGTCCTTTCCTTATCAAACCCATTGCCTTCACATTCCAACAATAAAACTGCACTGCAATGATTTAAATTTGAATTACAATCAATGTATTGTATGCAGCTGTTATAGGTTTGGAAGACAGAAAAAAAATGCAGGTTCACTATGATAACTGCATAAAGTGCATAAATGTAAAATACTGTTATTTTAAAGTAGAATGATGTCTCATCATAAATGTAAAATACTGTTATTTTAAAGTAGAATGATGTCACATATAGAGCTATATGTGAGTTACCAGTTTAATATGTGTATATGTCTTTAAGGGAGATACTGCTAATGGTGTCAGTGTGTCATGTGGCTTTGTATCTTGAGTCAGCATGAAGTTAAGCTTCTTGTTATTAAAACGTATGTCTATCAGCTCTTACACATGCACCTTGACAATTTATATAATTTTATGTGTGCATATGCTACAAAGGTTACATGAAACAACAGGAGCATAGAGCTAGAGGAGGGCATAGGCACAGGAGAGTTGGGTACAGGGGACACTATCAGTAAGGCTTAGACAGTCAAGTCATCACAGAATGGCACAACAACATATATTACAGATTATTCCTAGGACAAATGTTTCAACTCTTTTATGAGTTTGTCAAAGATGGTATATTTAAGATTAAAGAGGCTGCATGTACCTTACTGGAATAAGTGGAGGAGAACTACAACAACGTGTTTTTTGAAGTGGTATTGAGGGAACTGTCATCATGATGCAGCAGTCCCAAATCTGAATAAGATCTGCTCAGAGAATGACATTACTTCATCAAAAACTAAGCTTAGCTGGCACTTCACGAACAATTATTTAAACCTCTTTAACTTTTTTATTTCTTTATTTTCTTAGAAAGTATTGCAATCTTAGGTACCAGCGATATTCAAATAATACTGTTTTCTGGATTTTATCTTGTTGATTTTATTCTTTATGGTTATATAGGTCCAAAAACAAAGAAACATACAAGAACACCATCCAAGTAAGTACAATAACAAATTTAATAGACTGCAGAATTAAGTGCTTGCTTCTGTACAAATACAGACTTCTTCAGAACAAATGGAACAGTCTTTCGCTAAAACCTAGAATGTCACATGACTTATGAACAGTCATTAATTAAAGAAATAAACACCATCACATAACAGTAATAACACCACTGACATCTGTAAACAATAAATATAAATAAAAACACTCATATATACAAATATATTAAAGTGATGTAGATTTAATTTTAACATGCTACTAACACTAACTGACACATTTACTCCAGGAGGATTAAATACAACTGTTCTTAGTGGTGATATAGGTTCAAAATGTGCTAGTTTATTTTCCAAGCCCCACCTTTCAAATCATGTTTAACTTTCTCAAGTGTCATAAATAAAAATCAGAATTGGGGCAGACAACAAAATGTTTTGCAAGTGCATTTTTTATCCTTTTCCAAAATACAATAAATGTGATGATGTATTCTATCCTTTAAAAAATTTTTTGTCTTACCCATATAAAATGCACTGCGTGCCTTGCAGCATGATAAATAAAATACACACATTGCATTGCAATCAAATCTGTCCTGTATAAAAAGCATTATTTTTTTAATCATGCAACCTTCACGATTCTCATCAATAAATTTACATTGGTTGCTTCCGCCTTATATGTGGGTACCCTTCTAACTATACACTAAAGTAGTCAAAACCTTGATATCCAGCTCAAAAAAAATTTTTAAATTAGGTTTCTTTTTATAAACAAAAAAATAGGTTCTTTACCTATTAGGTCAGGGTGTATCCCCAGGTGAAAAAAAATGTTCCACTGGTTACATAACACCTCTTTTATGGCCTTAGTGGACTAAAAACATAAGCCCTCTCAAATGGCATAGATATGTTCAGTGTTTGCTCTTCAGGTGAGTTATGAAACTTATTATTAATAAGAGTTGTAAAAATCATATCCCTCTCTATTGTTACTTCCTGTGCATATTTTCCCACTAAATCAAGTGGGTACCCTCTTTCATTCAACAATGGTATGAACTTATCCAACTCTGATCTAAAAATGACATCATCAAATGTGAGCTTTTTATATTCTGCTTATTTGCCCCTTGATAGGACCCAATTTTTGAGGTAAAGGGTGGTAACTTGACAAAAAACAACTAAAAAAGCTATAGGCTGGCTTCCTATAATACATGAATGGCATCTTAGCTGATTACCATCCTTCAACATTTTTGCCTAGCATTATTTATAATTTTTAAATATAGCCAGGAACAATAACACACATTCACTGAACTTCAACATAGAATGAAACATCTGATCTGAGGTTTATACAATAAAATTGAAAGAAACACAATCCAATATTGCCATACATTCTTGGATCTTTACAACTTTATCTTTTAAGAAGATTAAACCATGAACATATAATTTAATGACACGTATAAAAATTTATAACACTATAACATGTAAATTAAATAATTAACTATGTGTATGTCTATGCATCCTTCAAAATTTAAACATTAAGGTAATTATTTTTTTCTAGAACTATACAAATAAATAATAAGAAAATACAGAATTATTTGTTTTTTTAACTCGTAAGTTTTCATTTCTTAAAAAGAATGAATCAGTCTGGGAAATGCAAAAACTCATGATTAGTAAAACCAATGGAACTATTATGCTTTTTAATACTGTTACCTTGGAAAACTATGCATAACTTGATAGAAATCCTCAGAAGTAAAGAACTTTTAAGAGCCTCACTCCCCCATTCAATACCTAGAATGGATATGACTTGCATTAAATAATATATATTGGGTAGATATAGGCAAGCTCACTGTTGTACTATTGAGCTGGTTGCCATTTTGCTAGAAAGTGATTTAATAAAAAAAATAATATGTGATTGTGACTGCAGAAATATATAGCCAAATCAAAAGCACTGCAGACACTAATTAATTTAAAAAAGTCTACTAAAATGCAGAAAGTAAGCAACTGAAATGTAAAAAAAATTAATTTAAAACAAGATTTGGGAGATTACCTCAGGCCGAAAATATTTCTTTTGAACATAAAGTATTCTTGCTTTAGGAGAGGCACAAAGAGCAGCTCACAGCTACACCAAAGTTAGACTGAATTCAACAAACAATATAATAGGAAATATAATTAATAAAACTAATTATTGTGGTTATTTTCATTCTCTGAACTTTAAAACTTTTATACATAATATATAGACTAATGTAAGGTATAACCATGCATTTCAACAAAAT